>NW_007728598.1:64888-79109 GCF_000696425.1 Galeopterus variegatus | reverse complement strand
TTCCTACTGCAGTTGGCACTGACCATAGATTTTGTTTATAACACGTGACTATGTTTAGGTCACCAATAATACAAAAGGCAAAAGTACCAACAATTAATATTTTGGGGTCATCCATCATTTGCCTTTATGGGTAACAATTTTTGAATTACATTTTCACTCAGGAACATGAAAATTTCTAGCCAGAGGAGAAGAAAAAAAAAAAAAGCCAGCATTTAAAGAGAGGAGGAGCCTGCCATGAAAACTGAGCAGGAACAGATAGGGAGAGGCAAGAGCAAGAGAAGGGAATCTGGATTGGTTGCTAGGATCAAAAAAGATGAGGAGGTGGCGGGTGACCTCACAGGAGCAGTGTTTTCAGTGAGGAGCTGAGGGTAGAAACCAGACTGCAGTGGGATGAGGTATGAGGAGTAGCTGAGAGAATGGACCAGGGAACATTGCCAGCTCCTCTAGAAGACTGCTCGTGCAGAATATGCAAGGTAGGAGAGGAATGGAGGGATGGGTTCCAGGAAAGGATCTTAAGGCTACTTGCATTAAGACACAGTATTCTCACACATAAACTCTAAGTACCTTCAGGCTACAGTTAGAATTCTTTGGTGTATGAGCAATATTAATGGCTTCACTTAAAAATGGAAGATGTAGAGGGACACATATTTACAATTGATTCCACTTCCTGTGGTTTTCTTGATGTTTGTTCATTCTTTGGAAAGACCATCCATGCATCCCCTCAATTTAGATGCTCGGCAAGTAGCTCTATCAAGACCAAGGTACATATACAGGGGGAACTCACTTTTCCTAGAGCGAAAGTAGTTCCACGGGGAGAAATACAAGGGCATGCGTTACATAGACCTTTTCTACCTTGAGCTGGCCCCCAGATGTGCCAGGAGAGGATGTTTATTTCTCTCTTACCGTCTCCTGGTGACAGTGAGTCAGGACACCAAGGCCCTTTAGAAAGCCTGCAGCCATCATGCATACACATTTGACAAACACATGAGGCTTCATGAATGCAGGACCTATGAAATGACCAAAGATAAGTAAAACCCAAGATGTGGAGTGTCTAGCCCTGGCTGTGTGGCCCATATCCTTGACCAGAAAGACTATAGTTAGATCCATGTGGAGAGCTGGTCCAGAGTACAGGGAATGCTCAATCTCATGGCCAAAAGAGAAGGCAGTGAGAAGGCTGGGCTGGGCCGCAGAGGCATAATGGAAAGAAAGGTCAGGGAGTCAGAGAGGAAGGAGCAAACATAGATGGCAGCAAACACAGCCACACTGCCTACAACAAAAAGTTTCCAGGGAAGAGGTGGGTGCACATGCTGGAGAGACGGCCTCAAGGAGGAAATATGAAGACTATAAAAGATGCTAGGGGAAAAGAAGAACAGGAGAAAAGGAAATGAAAACAGAACAGAGGGGTGTCACACTTCTCTTGGCATTTAAAACACTTCCAGATTGCATCTTAAAATTTTGCTGGACGAAGGATTGCAAACTTCTGGCAAACTCAAAGCCTTAGCTTTGGCATCCCTGGCCTTGTAATATCAAATCACAGCTCAGTGTTAAGTTTTATTATTCAATGTGAATGAAAAGGTCAAGGGAAAAAAGAGCTCTGTGGTGTTCCATTAAAGGAAAAATCTGATCATCTTATAGCAACATGATCTTAAGGGAGCCCATGTTAAAAGGTAGATAGAAGAATATGGGCAGTGGGTGACTGTTACTCCCTTAAGAACATTTACATGCCAGGAAGGGTGTTCACTTTCACATTTTGCAGCAGTAGTAGAAGGCAGATCCTGCTCAGTGGTCCTTTTCAGGCCTGACAGTTAACACTTCTCTCCAAACATTTGATTTACAGGGAATACTGGGAACATCTGCCAGTAGATGATTACACATTTAAGTGAAAAATGACATATTACCTCTCTTTCCTGCCCTAAAATATGTTGTTTTCTAAACCTGACCCTGTGAGTATGCAACAAACATCCTACATGTCACCTGGGAGCAAAAAAGGCACTCTCCCTCCTATTCATACTCCTGGCTTCACAGGCATTGTACTTAGATAATCTCGAGGACTGTCATCAGGTGGATTCCATTTTGGAGGGCTCACAGTTCATTAGGATACACCATTGGATGTTCTGCTATGACCAGCCCACAGTGCTCCTACAGAGAAGTCTGTGACCTTCTGTGTCACAGGCAGGAGCTACCAGGCAGGCATTGGGGTTGTGCTTAGCCACATTGTACAGCTCAGCCACCTGTCAGACTGTGGGCTGCTGTTACTGCATTGGTATTTCATCCAGATAAAATTACTCTTAGACCTCTGAACTTTGAACTAAAAACCCTGAAGTCACCTCCTCTACCTTTTTCTCTGCTCCCCACTGTGCCCTAATATCCCAACTCTTGGCCCTTCCCTGTTCTCTGCTCTTTGATCTGATTTGGCCTTCCCTGTCACCAGTCTGTAATCAGAAAACATACCTTGTATGATTTTAATCATTTTAAATTTATTAAGGCTCATTTGATGGTCTAACACATGGCGTATCCTAGAGAAGGTTTCACGTGCACTTGAGAAAAATGTATCTTCTGCTGTTACTGTTTAGAGTGTTTTATGGGTATCTGTTGGGTCTCATAGGTATATAGTACTGTTCAAGTGCTCTTGAACAATTTCCTGGTTGATCATCTCCCTAGTTGTTGATCTTCTCCCTAGTTGTTCTATTCCTTATTGAACATGGGACATTGAAATCTCCAAATATTATTGTTGAATTGTCTATTTCTCCCTTTAATTCTGCCGGTTTTCTTCATCTTTCTTGGAGCTATGTTGTTATTTGTTTATATGTAATTGCTAGATTTTCCTGATGGATTGACCCTTTTATCATTATAAATTGTCCCTCTTTATATTCTAATTACATTTTTCTCTTTTTCAAGTCTATTTTGTCTCATATTAGTCTAGCCTCTTTAGATTTCTTATGATTGTTGTTTGCATAATATATCTTTTCTATTCTTTTACTTTCAACAAATTTGTGTCTTTAAATGTAAAATGTGTCTCCTATAGTTGGATCTTGTTTTTCTTTTTATCCCATCTGACAGTCTCTGCCTTTTGATTGACTTTTTTAATCCATTCACATTTAATGTTTTAATTGATGTAGTTGGATTCATATCTGCCATTTTACTTTTGTTTTCTGTGTATAATGTCTTTTTTGTTTCTTCCTTCTCTATGCTTTATTTTGCATTAAGTGAATATTTTCTAATGTAACATTTTAATTACTCTAATGACTTTTTTATTGTTTATTTTTGAGTTATTTTCTTAGCGGTTCCTTAGCACTTAAAATATACATCTTAACTTTATCAGAATCTACTTCATATTTTTATCCATTAATTTCAGTGAGATACATTAATCCCATATAGCTGTATTCCCTATTCCCTTTTTAGTGCTATAATTGTTACTTCTATATTACATCTTTATGTGTTACAAACCCAACAATACATTGTTATAATTATCCCTTTATATAATTGTATGTCTTTTAGGGAAGCTGAGAGAAGAAAGGAGAGTAATTATATATTTACTGTTGGTCCTTCATATCAGCAGGTTTTGCATCCATGTATTCAACCAACTACAGGAAAAAAAATAAAAAATGATACAAGTAAAAAAGTACAGTCTAAGAAAATGGAGGGGTGGGCCGGCCCGGTGGCGCACTACTACAGTGCGCCGCTTGGGAGCGTGGTGGCGCTCCCGCTGAGGGTTTGGATCCCACATACAGACCAGTTCCCGCTCGCTGGCTGAGTGAGGTGCGGGAGCAACACCAAGGGTTGCGATCCCGTTGCCGGTCCCAGTCCGGTACGGGCGCGACACTGAGGGTTGCGATCCGTTGCCGGACACGAAAAAAAAAAAAGACACACAGAAAATGGAGGGGACACACCTGGGTGGGAGGGGGGAGAGGGAGGAGGGAGGGAGGTTTTGGTGATGGGACACAATAACTAACTACATTGTATATTGACAAAATAAAAAAAATTTTTAAAAAAGTACAGTCTAACAGCTGTTTACATAGCCTTTGCATTTTATTAGGAATTATAAGTAACCTAGAGATGATTTATAGTATACAGGAAGGTATGTGTAGGTTATATGCATATGCTATGCAATTTTTTATATAAAGGACTTGAACATCTGTGAATTTTGGTATCTATGGGGGTTCTGGAACCAATCCCCTGCTGATACCACAGGACAATTTTATAGAGTTTGTTATATTTCTTATTTGCCATTTCTGGTTTTCTTCATTTCTTCCTGTGGATTCAAGTTACCATCTGATGTCATTTCCTTACTTTAGTACAGCTTTGCTATCACACATCTTCTTTGTGCTATTATTATCAACTATATTACATTTCTACATGTTATTACATGTTATAGGCTGTGCAATACAATTACATACATGTTGTTTTATACAATCACTTTTTAAAGTTTTAAAAAGGAATATGCAATTATACTGTCCTTCTAATTACCTGCATAATTACCTTTACTGGGCTCTTTGGTTTTGGATTTGAATTAATGCCTAGAGTCATCTGCATACAGCCTGAAGAAATTCCTTTAGTATTTCTTGTAAGGCAGATCTGCTAGCAGTAAATTATCTCCATTTGTTTTTGTAAAAATGTCTTTATTTCACCCTAATTTTTAGAAAATAGTTTTGCTGGATACAAGAATCTTGGTTGACAGTTTTTTTTCCCTTTCTTTCTTTTTTTCAGCACTTTGAATATGTCATCCCATTGCCTTCTGACTACCATAATTTCTCATGAGAAGTCAGGTTCAAATCTTGCTGGGGTTCCCTTGTACATGACAAGTCATTTTTCTCTTTCTGCTTCCAAGATTTTCTGTTTGTCTTTAGCTTTCACCATTTTAACTATGATGTAGCTAGGTGTGGATCTCTTTGTATTTATCCTGCTTAGAATTCACTGAGCTTCTTGGATGTGTAGGTTAATTTTTTCATCAAAATTGGGGTTTTCAGTGCTATTTTTTAAGTGTTTTTTCTGCTCTTTTTCCTCCCTCATCTCCTGTCCTTCTGATACTCCCATTATTTATATGTTGGTGTGCTTAATGATGTTTGCATTTATCTGAGGCTCTATTTTTTTCCTTCATTCTTTTTTTTTCTCTTTGTGCTTCACATTACATAATCTCTAGTGGTCTATCTTCAGGTTCACTAATTCTTTCTTCTGTCAGTTCAAATCTATTATTGAGTCCTATAGTGATTTTTAAAATTTTGATTATTATACCTTTCAACTTCAGAATTTCCATTTAATTGTTTTTGATAATTCTGTATTTTTACTGATAGTTTCTTTGTGATGAGGCATTGCATCAAATCTTCCTTTGCCTCTTTAAGCATTGTTTCCTTTGCTTCTTTGAGCATACTTACAATAGGTGGTTTGAAGTCTTTGCTAAGCTGACATATATGCACTCTAATGGGCAGTTTCTGTTGCCTACATTTTTTCTGGGTATGGGTCATACTTTCATATTTCTTGGCATGTCTTATAATTCTTTGTTGAAAATTGGACATTTTAGGTAATATATTGTAGCAACTCTGGATATTGATCTCTACTCCCCCTACCCCCAGGCTTGTTACTTGCTTATTTATTTATTAACATAGCTGGACTATCTCAGTGAAGTTTCTTTATCAATAATGTGCAGCCTTTGATGTTGCTCCTCAGAGGGCACAGCTTTGGCCAAGTGCACAGTCACCCCAAGGAGATAGTGGTTTTAGCAGGCCTGTCTTTGACTTTTTCCCTGATCTCTCTGCTAAGCTGTCT
Source organism: Galeopterus variegatus (assembly GCF_000696425.1). Taxonomy (NCBI): domain Eukaryota; kingdom Metazoa; phylum Chordata; class Mammalia; order Dermoptera; family Cynocephalidae; genus Galeopterus; species Galeopterus variegatus. The sequence goes on along the minus strand of NW_007728598.1, from coordinate 73,346 downwards.
ATCTCTGTTTGTATCACACCTAGATGTTAGCCTCTGCTAATTGACAGCTGATTGCTTTATTGTTTTCAAGAATGCCTGGTCATAAGTTGCTGCAGTGTTCGATGCAATTAAATTCATCCCCTTTGCAGGAGTAGTCTTTGAGGCCAGTCTTTCATAATTGTTTCAAACACAGGAGGACTCTTATTAGTTGCACCTTTCCATGGTTCTCTCTGTTAGGTTTCTAGCCAATCTCTGTTAAACTTAAGCTGGTTTAGCTTGTTGTTTTCAGGGAGCTACCAGTATCCTATTAATTGCTTACCACCAGAATCTCCATTGTTTTCAACAGCACCTTTAAGCTTGAACTTCTCCATGTTCTCTGTTCCAAATAAAGTCAGTTATTTGAGGAGAGCTGTGAAGCTCTCTATTGTTATGCCTTCCTCTTCCCTTGGGTCACACCTCTGTGTCCCTGCTCTGGAGCTGAGAGTGGGGACAATGGTTGGCTTCTCTTGAAGCAACATCCCTGTTTTATGAGTGAGGTGCTGGGAAGGGGCAGTAGCCTTTTGCCTTCTCAGCTTGCCTCTCCCAGCATGAAACCATCACTTTATGAGCAAACTTGGGCAAAAGCCATTAGGACCTAGTATTCTTGGTCTGCTGCATTTGGGATGGAGCTTCTGCCTTACATGTGGGACCTAAGTACAAGAAGGGAGCCTTAGATCTCTCATCTGCTCTTGTGTGGACTGGAGTTTGTGCAAACTAGAGCTGGGGATCATGAGAAATGCTGGTGGCCTGCTCCTCCCAGGGAAATACTATAACCCTAGACTGGGAACTTGGGGGGAGAGGAAGCCTCATGTCCTAATTTACACTCACTCAGAGTAGAACTTCATCATTGCCAAGATGGGGGATGGACAGCAAGCAAGTCGTGGCTCACATGCCATGGACTCTCACTGTTACTGCTGGAATTTAGTAGATTTTCTTGAATAAATGTTTCTCCATTTGCTGTGTGCCCTTAGGACAATTTCCAGTGACTTTAAATGGTTGTTGTTGTTCATTCATTTGTTTTAATAATTTTCACTAACTTTGGTCGTTTCATTGGTGATGAAGTCCTCTGAGATACACCACCATTTTGGTGATACAAACTCTCTTATCTTTGGTGCAATTAAATTTGTCCCTTTTCTTCTATGTTCCTCCAGAAAGTCTAGAAGAGTTGTGGCAGTAGTGTTTGTTGGAGGGAAGGAAGGAAAGAAAGAAAAAGGAGAGAAGGAGGGAGCAAGGGAGGATGGATGGGAGAAAAGGAAGCTGGCCTTATTGTCACATGAAACCATTTATCAGATTAACCTTCAATACTGCAATGTTTGTATATTCAGCAAACATGACTGAATATCACACACATATGAGGCTCTGTGTCAGATCCTGGAGTACAACATCCTGAGGTCAAGGAGCTCACAGAGAAGTCAAAGAGACGGACAAAAGTAAAAGAGTGCTTGCCACATAATGTGACAGGGATGAAGGGGCAAGGGCAGACTGCTACGCCGTGGAGAGGAAGGACTGATAATCTGCCTGGAGTAATTAGGGCAGGTTTCAAGGATAGCAACATTTCAGCTGCCTCTTAAAATAAATTCATCAGACAGATGTGAGGGAGAAGGGCGTTTGAGGAATAGGAAATAATATGGTCAGAAAGAACAGAAATATACAAAAGCATGGTATGTCTGAATTGTTTAGAAAATGTCAAGTGGTTGAATATAATGTTAAAAGAAAAAACTTTAGACAAATTAAATTTAGTAAAGTTTAATTGACCAAAGAATGATTTGCAAATCACACAGCCACCAGAATCAGAACATTCAGAGCAACTCTGCTGCTGCCTCATGGTTAGTTAAGATTTATACACAGAAAAAGGGAACTGACATACAGAAAATGGAAGTGAGGTAACAGAGCAGCTGGCTGCCTGCAACTGGCTGAGACGTGACTACTTTTTACAAGAAGAGTAGGTTAGTCTGCTTGCACATCATGTTAGCTTGCAAGAATAGGTTAGCCTGTTTACACATCGAGTTAGGTTACAGTTCACTGTGTCTGAAGAAACCTTTAGGCCAAATTTAAATTTAACAATTCCCCCCTTTCAAAATTTGAGAGGTTGACCAAAACTTCAGGCACTGACATCACACTGTGTCATCATTGTAAATGGATTTGTTTTATCTCATTCCATCGGGAAGTACAACAACAGTATGGAAGTAGCAAAACAGTGAGTTTTATAAGGTGGGATCAAGTAAACAGAACAGCAGAAAAAAACTGATTAGCATGAAGTTACCTTTTCATAAGGGTTAGAGGAGAGGCGACTTCCTTACTATGCTTACTATACTTCCCTTACTATGGAATCTCCTGTTTTCAGGAGGGAAAAAAAAGGTCCATTTTGAGATCTCTCTGCTTTCTTAAAGTTTTAGTTTGCTTATGTGACACCTAACATGAGTGACTCCATTTTGGTTTGGTCTGATCTGTCAGGGACTGGTACAGGAACTTAGTCTAAAACAATGCCCTACCATAATTTTTGTTTAAGAATACCCCCTTTTGGTCAAGTTCTCACATAGGTGAGAGTGTGACCAAAACTTAGGGCATTAGTGCCACTCTCAGTTACCATCATTTTAGGTTTTCAATCAGAACAAGTCATTTATAGGTTATGGTGTCCTCATGATTATGCATTTCTTTGACTTTTTGTCATTCCATTCGAAGAGAAACCATTTGCCATTCACAGGTGGCTGCATGCAAACATCTCAAACTTTTGAGAGAATACAGGACACCAGGGAGATTACTATTTTGACTAACAGGAGGATAATACCGAGAGTTTGGAGTACGCTCCTTCACCAAGGTCCCTATGAAGCAAACCATCCAAAATTGAACAGATTAAAAAATAAGCCAGATAAAGAGTTAGCCATTTTAACTATTTGTTAATCTCCTGCAACCGAGTCTTTATACTACCTGATGTATTCATCCACATGAAAAAAGCAGTGTCAGCAACTGCACAGATTCTTCCTTGTTCACCCAGTGAGAAATCTACAGCACTTCTATTACCTAGCACAACTTCAGCAAGAGAACTTAAAGGTCTGTTGTGTAACCACAGGCTTTGCAATAGAATCTGCTATAGAGCCTATTGCAAGGGATAATTTTTTTAAAAAATCATAGCCTTATTTATATTTACTCCAAGCCATGGAAAACAAAACAAAATAAAAACCTAATAAATGGTGCCCATCCAGAAGGGTTAATGCCTTCTTACAATGTTCTCTTTAACCTATGATGTAGCTTAAGAGGAATGAACAAATGTTTGGTTTCTGACTGATTATGGGGCAACAAAGATACTATTAAAATTTCTAGCCCACACTGGCCCTTCATTTTTCATCTGTCAAGGTTGCGCATTATAAAGTTGGTTGCAAAATACTCCACAAATAAAAGTGTACCCCATGGGTGTACGCAAGCCCTCCCTTTTTCTGTTTGTTCTATTGTTCATAAATACATTACTTGGAATAGTGAAATTAGCAGTTTCTTGCCAAGAGTCTTAGGCAAAGTTATAATAGGTTAAAAGAGTACTATAGTACCCTGGAAAAGTAGATCAGTTAGCAAGAAACTCCTTTGGGGTTTTGGTGCAATTCTAATTACAGCATTGTTCTGCCAAGCAAAAGAGGTGTAGGCATAAGTAAGGAAAAATTAAGAGAAATAACATTTGCACAATGGCAGAGAAGTATTGATCTGTGACCTTGGGGAAGTTGTCCAAATCCAGGATGCTCTGTGAAGAGAAACTACCCTGGTTAGCTTTCCCTTAAGGTCTCCAAGGGATGTACAGTTTCAAGAGTCTGGAGAGGCCCTTGAGCTGTGAGATGTGAATCCAAAGTTCAGCATCCCAAAGTTTTGCTGCAGTGTGGGTGGCAAGGGCAATCTTTCTCTGATGTCTTTTCCAGAAGATTCAGTTTCCAGGTTTTAGATTGTGGAAGGTTTGATTGTACTTGGTAGTACAACAAATGGTTGCTTCTACCTGGTAAAATGCACTTTGGCATAATGCATTAAAGCCTTGCAGCATTTAATCATATCAGAGTTTAGGAGAGCAGGAGACACATGAGGTTCCATTATTAGGGCATAAGCTCTCCAGTGAACATTTCATAAGAGATCAACTTATATTTTCCACTGGAAGTAGATCTGATCGTCATCAATCTATGATAACTTTGACTGAGGCAATTCAACCAATTCGGTTAGTTTTGCCTAATGCTTTTGCATCTGCAATATCCTATTTAACTGCTCTGTGACTTGTCCAGTGAAACAAGTACCTCTATCACTGGAGATTTCTCTAGGAATATCCCATGGCAATTGAATGAAATCCCTCTATAAATGTTTAAATGACCCATCAGGTGGCACAAATATACCTGAAGTTTTGATTGTCTTTACAGAATTATGGATTTGACAAGCCAAACTTTGGCCATAAATTTAAGCAATTGTATAATGGTCACCACACCATTTTTCCCCCATAATTTGGATCATTCTGTCTCTTCTACGATGAGTCATGGAGTGCAGAGCTTTTAATAATAAAGCGTTAAGGACACAAGAAGGACCAGGTGGCCATCTAGGCTATGCATGAATCTATACTTAACATTGGATTTATATATTTTTTTTAAACACCAATTTTCCTTCTCCAATTAGATGTATTAAATTGTTTACCAAATGGGTTATCTTAGGTAATTTGACTTGGATTATGGCGTTCATTCAAATCGCATATCTTAGCAACTTCAGTGCAGGCTAACTTAGCATGAAAATTTGCCAAAGTATTACCATGGTATTTAATTAATTCTTGTCTTGCTTGATGTTGCTTAGCAGTTTCATAAACCAGTCAGGGTTTTTTTCCCCCCTTTTTTCCTTAGAGTTCAGGAAATTCTTACCTAGTGCAATGATATGATCTAAGGTTATCAAAAAACTGTACTTCTCAGAGTCCTTTCCATCCTTTCCATGAACCTTCTGAAGACACAACACTTTAAGATTGTAATTGTTTGTAAAGAGCTTTAAGAAAAAGCATAAGAATTAAGCAATTAACTGTGGATGACAAAATTTAAAATGGTCATGACCAAAGATGCAACTGATAAGTAATTTAGTTATTTTTTGGCCCATGATAATATAATATAAGCATAATTATAACTGATAACACACCAAGACATATTAGTACCTTAGGAATTGTTAAATTAAGTTTGGCCTAAAGGTTTCTTCAGACACAGCGAACAGTAACCTAACTTGATATGTAAACAGACTAACCTACTCTGTAACCTAATGCGATGTGCAAGCAGACTGTAACCTACTCTTGTAAAAAGTAGCTGAGTCTCAGCCAATTGCAGACTCTATACCTCACTTCCATTTTCTGTATGTCATTTCCCTTTTTCTGTGTATAAATCTTAACTGATCACAAGGCAGGGTGGAATTGCTCTGAATCTGTTCTGATTCTGGGGCTGTATGATTGATGAATCGTTCTTTGCTCAATTAAACTTTATTAAATTTAATTTTTCTAAAGTTTTTTTCTTTTACCAGTAGTCAGAACACAAAGTGCCCTGTATGGTGGGGAGTGGCAAGAGAAAAGTCTTAGGGTAGGACCCAACTGTTAAACACATAAGGTTTGGACATGATGCTGTAAACACTAGGGAACTTCCCTCTGAAAGTGTTCAAGCATCAGAGAGGATCAGATTTGCTTTAGAAGAATATTCCTGGCAAGCATAGGGAGAGGGTTACAGTAAAGTCAGGGAGACAAATTAGGAAGGTATTGCCATACTTTAAGCATGAGATGGTGAGGGTTTGAACCAAGGCAGTGGTGTTGAGGTTGAAGAAAAGATGGGTAGGAGAGATCCAGATGGGAGGAAATAAAAAGATCTTTGTGACCATTTGAGTGCCAGTGATAAGGAAGACGAGGAAGGAGTCAAGGATGATTCAGAAGTTTCATATTTGGCACCTGTTTCTTAGTTACCTACTATTGCCTCTTGAAATCATTGCTTTGATTTTTTAAGACCAGAGTTACTTGTCCAGAAGTCTTCATTTGCAAAAGATGCATCTGTTTCACACTATGTGATAACATCTGCCCTTCTTCCTTGCCCTTGCTTGATAAATTCATGGCCAGGGATGCTAGCAACCAGAGAATAGGGCTGTGTTCTTCAAGGCTCTTGCATACCTAGGGTATGACATCCCTCCCTGTCCACCTACTGATGCAGCAGAGTTTGCCCATGCCCTATTCTAGAAGTGAGAAATACACTGACTTCTGGTGATGCCATAAATATTTGGAAAAGTGGGCTACTAGGGAAGAAGTTCTGGTCAATTAAAATTTACAGGTACATCGTAAAGCTGCTAACTTCCATTCATTCCTTTGCCCAAGTGGTGAGCAAGCATAACACCTGATTTACAGGTAAGCTTTCTTTTGCAATAAACTGGGGCAGCCATGCTTGCAACCATTTGTTGTACATTAACAAGGATAAAATGATCAATTTTAAAAGGCAGTTCTTGAAAGGCCTTTAATTCATCATAAGTGCACCACTGCACTGAATTCAACCAGTTATAACAGTCTCCCACAGTCAGGAGGCTAGTGGGCTCCTGCAGGGTCTTGTTATCATGAGCCCCACTCCACTGAGTGGTTTCATAAACATTTCACCTGGCCCAGCCTGGTCACCTCAGCACACCAGCAGCCAAGCTGTGTTGACAAGCTGCCGAGTGATGTCCTGACTAGGCTGAGGAGGAGGAGGAAGTAGCTGTTTTTCATTCCAGATTCTGCTTTTAAACAGATACCCATGATTTTCAATTATAAAAAAATAAATAAAGAGATAAAAGAACATTAGATCCAAAAGTAGGGACACTTCCCTGGGACCCTTATGTTAGCGCACAGGTTTATACTTAGCACACTGGCTGATCTAAAGCAGACACTAGATTTAATTGAGATCATTTTTTCCAAGAGGAGGGTAAACCTCCCATATGCACATGGCTCCCTTATCCTCCAGATACTCAGCAGCTAAAATAAATATGTTTTCATTTAGCCTGGAAATGCAGATTGTATCCAAATGCCTGATAGTCTATCTTGTTAATCAGAGCTGGGCCAACATGAACCTTCTTCTGCTGCTCAGCTCGGAGCATAAGCATAGTCCTGCCTCATACCTCCATTCCGGAGCTGACCACCTTGTAAAGTGCCCCCATCTGCTAGCTCTGCTCCTCCCTCTCTTGGTCCCACCATACTGACCCCTGCCAACCTATCAGACCACAACATACATGTGGTAGAAACATAAATGCGATCAGTCACAGACTGTCCAAGTCATGAATGTGTACGCTAAATAAATAAACAGGGATATATGGAACATAAAGAGAGACAGCAGGAGATTATTACAGTGATACCCAAGGTAAATTGTAAGGGGAGCAATGATTCGACAGAAACAAGGAGACAGAAAATGAATGATGGCTCAGAGGAGAGAGGAAAGTGGTATATGGGAAGGAGCAAGCCAATTTATTTGGCTGGAACGTAAAACTCCAGCTGGAGGATAGAGACAGATGTAAAATGACAGCCCCTGACAGGGTCCAAGATTTGGAATTTTTGTTTAATACAAAAGACAATTGACAGTCACTATGAGGAAACAGAAAGGAGAGGTGATGATATAAAAGTATGGTTAAATAAGTTAAAGAATGGCCATCTGATGGGCTATCATGCAGTTGTTTTTTCAAAATGCATTTAAAGAATTTTTAATTACACAGGAACTGTTTCATGATGTGACAAGAAACAAAAAAAATGAATGCAAAGCTTTGTTTATAATATAATGCCAATTATGTTGCATAGATCTACACATGCATAGAGAAAAATCTAGGACAAAACACACTAAAATATTACAGTTGTTATGTCTTGGTAGTCAGAGTAAAGATTATTTTTCTTTTCTCTTTAGAAGCTGAAATATTCAAATATTCTACAAATAATGTGTTATTTTAAAATCTGAAAAAATATTACATGTTATTTAAAAAATAGTATCAGAGACATTTGATTGGATGGTAGGTAGGGGTACATGAGGCTGGAGGCAGATTGGCCAACAAAGGCTTGCACAGTATTCAAAAACTGTAAGTTGGAAATATGGCCTCACACTGTGGAACTGAGATAAAAGAGAAAATAGAGGAACTTAATTCAAAGGAGTAACAGAAAGGACACCGTGAGGTTATATGCTACATGTTTGAAGAGATGAAAATACCATGTTGAAGGGATACCTGCACTCCCATGTTTACTGCAGCTCTATGTACAATAGCTAAGAGTTGGAACCAACCTAAATGTCATCAGTGCATGACTGGATAAGGAAAGTGTGGAATACATCCTCAATGGAACTCATACTACTCTACCATAAAAAAGAATGAAATTCTGCCATTGGCAGCAACATGGATGAATTTAGGGAAAATTATGTTAAGTGAAATAAGTCAGGCACAGAAAGAGAAATACTGCATGTCCTCACTCATA
>NW_007728598.1:17023-64022 GCF_000696425.1 Galeopterus variegatus | reverse complement strand
TTAAATATTTGATGTATGCTAAATACCCAGTCTTCATACCTCCAGCTCTATATCTAATCATCAGCAGCATGAATATTTACCAAATATTTTGTCCATACAAGTTCCCAGCCCTTATAATCTAATAGGGAAAGAAAAGGAAAAAGAAAAAAAAAATGAAAGAAAAGACAAAATATGACAAGGTCTATAAGGACAGGTACATGACTCTGAGTTTCTAGTTGAGATTTCTGGTAGGCCCTCTATTATGTGGCTCCACCCCATCTCTTTAAACTTATTTACTATTATTCTTTCCAAAGTACCCCTCCAGACTTTCTCATACGTTTTCTTTGGCCAGGGATGTATCACACAGCCACTGTAAACTGCAAAGAAGCTGGGAACATGGATTTATGTCTTTTCCAGCCTCTAGAGCTATGCTGTCCAATATGGTAGCCATTAGCTACATGGGACTATTGAATACTTGAAACATGGCTGTGCAACTCAAGCTCAGAATATCTAATTGTATTTAATTTAATTTAAATATAAGAATGGAAACAGTAAAAAATGTATCTATTGTATACAATTTATTGTTTTGGTATGACTACATTTCACCTTAATCATTGCATGGCATAGGATATTATTATTGTATTGTAGTACACGGTGTCAGCAGGCACATGCACTCTTTCTGGTGTAACACATAAACATTTCCATGACTAATTTTGTTAATATGGATACAAATATTAAAGGACAATAACATTTTGGCACTCAGCTTGCTTACTGGGAATCCTTTAAGTATGTTCACATTTTACAGTTATAAATCTATGAAACAAACATACAGCAAATATTTCCAGAGTAAATTCAGTGTTTGAATTGAGATGTACTGTAAGTAGAAACTATGCAAATGAATTCAAGTATTTAGTATAAAAATGTAAAATATCTTAATAATTTTATAAGTATTGGCTACTTGTTAAAATTATAATATTTCAGATATATTGGGGTACATAAAATATACTATTAAAATTAATTTTACCTATTTATTTTTAAATTTTTAATATATCTACTAGAAAACCTAAAATTTTATGTATGGCTTACATCATATTTTTATTGGACATTGCTGTTCTAGAGTAAGAAGAAGGCAAAGGTGGAGAGCAATGGAGATGATTTTTAGGTGAGCCAGCCAATAGGGTCTGTCTCACTCATATTGCCTGTGTCATTTGCTGATGAAGAATAAGAGCAATGGAGATGATTTTTAGGTGAGCCAGCCAATAGGGTCTGTCTCACTCATATTGCCTATGTCATTTGCTGATGAAGAATACTTCTCTCCTCACCTATTAACTGGTATAGAGTAGTGCTCAATAAATCTTAACTATGATTTATTGTTGAGGTCACTCCTATTGTTATTAAGCTGGGCATTAAACAAGTTCTAGCTGGTCTTTAAGCAAATCTTAGCTTAAGGTTGACCTCTCTCAAAACTCTTCTTTAACCACCCAGTTTATCACTTCTATTCATGCATGCTTACTTTCATATAACAAACATTTGTTGTAATTGAAATTATTAATGTCATTCTTGCAAAGGAATGCAAGAATGACATTAATAATTCTCCCAGGAGGAGTCATGAAAGGTTTTCCAGAAGAGGTAGCACTTGAACCAAAATTAGAAAAATTAATTGGAGCCTGCCATATGGGAAAGGTTATTCTGAGCCAAGGAGGCAGTATTGCAGAGGCATGAAAAGTAAAGATATAGTGTATTTGAGTACTGTGAAAAGATTTTGTGTAGCTAGGGTAAATACTGCTTGGACCTGAAGCTAGAGTTTGGACTTTCTATAAGGGAGGAGTGAGGAAGTAAACATTTCATCCCTCATATTTGAATGTTAATTTACCTGAGTGTAGAATTATAGTTTGATATATATTTTCTGTCAGTATGTTAAAGGTACTATTATATTGTCTTTTTTACTTCCATTGTTTTTATTGGGAAGTATGCTATGAATATTGTAATTCCTTAGTAGGCAGCATGCTTTTCCCATGGTTACTTTCAAGATCTTTTGTCTTTGGTGCTCTCAGTATAAGAATTATGTCAAGGAAATGAGTTTTGTTTTTATTTTTTCTAATCAGAATTTATTGTGCTCCTGGATATCACATTTTACACATTTATTATTTCTGCAGAGCCATTATCTCCCCAAATATTGCCTGTCCCCCATTCTCTTCATTAGCTTCATTGGAAACTCCTTTTGTACATGTGTTGGACCTTATTACTCTCTTTCACATCTCAATCTCTCTTTCATATTTTTCATCTCTTTAGATGTCTGTGCTGCATTTTGAGTGATTTTGTCAAAACAATTGTTTCTTTTTTTTTCTTTTTGACTTTTTGTATCAAAAGTGTCTGAAGTCAGACACTTGCATTTCTTAATTACCTGAACTAATATATTTCATTTTTTAAAAGCCAGCTTAAAATTTATGTTTCTGTTATTGCAACACAAGAGTTCTAATATATACATACCCACACAGCTAGTTAGTCAAAATGTTTAATCAGAAATGTCTACTGTATTCAACACCTTCTTTCCATTCCCATATTGTTAGTTATATCACTTAGATAAGCAGGCAGTGTAGCAGTCAGGAAAGAAGGCTCAAAATGGAAAGTCAGAGATGTAAAAGGAAAATATGGAGAGAACTATGCCAAGATCCTGGAGAAGACAATTTTAATGATTTGGGAAAATTTAAATACTACAGAGGCCAATGGATATGAGAACTAAAAAATTTGCACTGGAATTACTAATTAGGAGGTGATTGGTGACTTAGATTCTGCTTTTATTTTTTATGGCTTTTATTGATTCTTTATCAAATACATTGATAAACAGAAAGCAGAGAAGATGGATACTCAAAAAAAATTGAGTGATTGATTAAAGGATTTTATTTTGGTGGGGTTGAGAACATACAAAAATAGCCATTTGGTAGCCCTTGTTTCTATGGAAGGGACAAGAAGTAATGGATTTGAGAAATAAGAAAAGCCATTTCAAAGAATGTAAAATTTGGAAGTCAGACAGTCTAACCCAGAGCCAAATTTTCCTTGTAGCTTATGGTATTTCCTTCAGTAATGTAGATGAATGGGCAGCAACTTAAAAGGATTAATTGGAAATCTCAAACCATTCTCCCAAAAAACGCACACTTGAAACACAAAACCTTACAGTTCATAATAGGCCCATTTCCTCTCATTGTGGTCCTGAGCACTGTTAATTACACCCAAGGCATTAGAGAAGAAAAATGGTCTTTTTAGGTCAGTTACTACTCTTGCAGGGACAATGTAATAATCGTTTCAAATGTTTCCTCAGCCAGAGACCATTCATGTAGCAGGCATCCTCAGGAGAGGCTCTGAAGTAAAAGGCCTTGGAATTCCCCTTTCACCACAGACCCATCACTAGATTACATTTGTTTAATATGATTACATTTATTTAATATGCTGTGTCTATCAGTGCATCTATCTAAGTAACTAGTTTTGGGCAACTCAGTGGCTTCTATCATCACTGACTCTTTAACAAAGTTGTGTGTTAAATCAACCCAAAGAAAGATATTTCTTCCTTGAACTCAATTACAATAGATCCAAGTGAGTTGCAGCAGGGAGGAGAGGGGAGGAGAGAATGTCCAAGAATCATGGCATTATGAGAATCTTATGCTTTGGACTGCAAAGGTTGATTTTGCATCTGTTCTGAAGTGAATTTTCCTGACTGTTTGCTTTCTGTGCCATTTTTTATTGTTTACTTTGTTGCCTGGCTTACACTGGACCTGAACTAAACTTGGGTCAATACATCTAGAAAGCATAGTGCATTTTGCTTTCCTTCTACACATCCCATTCTTTTAATAAAACATTTCTCCTTTTTTCTTGCTTTCTGTGCCATTTTTTATTGTTTACTTTGTTGCCTGGCTTACACTGGACCTGAACTAGACTTGGGTCAATACATCTAGAAAGCATAGTGCATTTTGCTTTCCTTCTACACATCCCATTCTTTTAATAAAACATTTCTTTTTTTTCCCTCCCTTTAATACAGAATGGTTGATCACAGCCTTTGGTAACAGGGCAAAAACTGATAATTTGCTTAAAATGAGTCACTTTTGCGCCAGACTGGGAGCCCCATGACTCATAATTACAAGTTCAAAGACTGGTTGTTTGTAACAAGAGGAAGCCCAGCTAGAGGGTCTTTCAGCCTGCTAGCTCTTTGTGTTCTTCATATCCAGAGAGCAAATTACTGCCTGAGGCAACCCAAAGCTCATTAGCGAACCTAGTGAAGTGAAAGACAGCTTCCTGAGCTTGGGCAGAGAGGTCAGTCTTTCTACCAAGCCACACCCGCTACAAACAGTTAACAAGGTCCTAGAGCATCCTCCAGTGAATATTCTCCACCACAGACAAATGCCAATCTGAGTTTCTTAAGCAAATCAAATTTGTTTCTTCTTCAGCATGCTACTTAACTTTTAGCACCCATTTCTTCCTCCTCCTCCTCCTGCCATATGGCAGATGGGGGGCAGTTAGAGGCCCTGAACCCTTAGCATTGCTTTCCACAATCCAGTGTGCTTCTGGCCTGAAGAAGAGACAGGATTTTTAAAAACAACAGCAACAACAGTGAGCAAAGAAGTCAGACAAAAGCTATTAATGCAAGTACTGAGAGGAAAGCCGTTCCTGTGCTATGACCACGTGAAGAGATGAGGCAAAGAAAGCAGAGGATAAACACAAGTAGGAGCTGTGAGGCCAGGAGTAGATATGACAGTTCTGTGGCTTCTACCGGGTGCCTCAAGGGTAAGCAACCCCCAGATATCATCAGGGTTTGAGAAGGGAAAGGATGATACTGGAGGCCATGTTTAACGTTGGTGTCCTGCCTCATGCAGTAGGCACTACGTAAACAAGGTATGCTCAGTCCCCAGTAGGGACCTTAAAAATGGCCTCCAACTGGATTAGAAGGATATGAGGGAAGACAGCGTGACACAGCAGCGAGTTTAGAGCAGGGCCTGTGGAGGGGGTAGGACCTTGATCTGGAGGAACAACTCTACTGGAAGGACCCAGAGGAAATAAGATTTGAGCTGTGTTTTTTAAATCAGATTAATTTTAATGAGGAGAAGGGCATTTAAGTCAGATACTAAAAAATAGATTCCTTGATAACTTTGCTTACGATCAGCCATCATTCAGGGTCTCGAAACTCCTTCCTTGGAGTGCATATGTGTACAACCAAAATGCAAGTGCATAGCAGATGCACTGTTTATCTCTAGGGGTTTGGGGAGACACAACTTACTTAGAACTCTCTCAACGCTTCATGCCACTGTCCCACCTCTTACTCTTACTATCCCAGATCCTTTTGTACTAATTGTACAAGATGAGGGCCTACTGTGAACTAGATCCAGTATGGTGTTCTCCCATATTCCAATCCCTTGTAATCCTCAAAACATCTTTATGAAGTAGACATCATTAGCCTCATGTACAAATGAAGAAACTGAAAGTATCACCTATTTGCAGGCTCATGAATTTTGGGCTTCCCTATTTACAGGGGCTTTCTTTGTCTGATTCACAAATCACAAGCCACACTGAGCTGCTATGTGATCAATCATCCAAGATCTTTCCTTCTAGCCGACCAGTCTCAATAAGCCCTCTTGAGAGGTTGGGCACTTCCTTTCATTCAACATTTATTATTGACTACCTAAAACGTGCCAGACACAGTAAGTATTCATGCCACACCTTCCAGAACCTTCTTTTAGTTAAATCTTCATCACCTGGATTGCCCTGCACACATTCACAGCCTGATCATTCCTTTTTCACAGACACATGTTTGTTCTCTGACCCAGGTTTTCTGGGATGCAAGAACCTTAATATCCCATCCCCATAGCCACACTCCCACACACACTCCCACCTCCACCACACATACATACATATAGACATATACATACAGGTATAGCTATTTCTACTTCACGTAGGAAAACCAAGGATCAGTGGAATTAAGTAGTTTGCTCAAGATCATGCCCTAGTGGGGCACATTTTTATAACAGTTCTTTCCTCCAGAACTGCTATCAGGGAGTAAACTGGAGTCCTAGAAAGCAGGAACTTTAACTCAGAAACTCACTCTAGGAGCCTACAGGAATAATCCAAAATGCCTTTGTGAAAAATACACTTCCTCAGAGAGGCCTTCCTCAAGTCCCCATTAGCAAAATAGCCACCCCCACCCCCGTCATTCATATCTTTCTATTCTCTTACTTTTCACGATCTCTCTTCATAGAGCTAATTCATAGTATGTTTATTTTCTTCTCATCTGTTGCCCTCAGTGGAATGTGAGCTCTGTGAAGGAAATAAGTCTTTGTTCACCACCATATTCCCAGCTCCACGCACAGTAACTGACAAATAGCAGGCACCTAGTAAACATTTGTTGAGTTAATTGCTTAAATATAGAATAAGATTTATGTGACAAGACACTCACTGCAGCATTATTTACATAGCATATATATAAAACAATCCAAAAGTCTAATACTAGGGAATGGACTATAATAATGAAATATTATACAGTCATAAAAAGTATATTTATTCATGAAGATTTTAGTGACTTATGAAAACGGATTATGAGATAATGTTAAGTGAAATAAACAGACTACAAAAATGTATGTATCATTTTAACTGTGTAATAGAACAAAGCATAGAAAAAACTGGAAGAAAGGTGGAGGAATTGTGAGTCATCTTTTTCCTGCTTCTTAACACCATTCTATACTTCCCAAATTTTCTGCAATGGGCGAGCTATACCTTGGTAATTAGAAAAAGTAATGTAATACCTGCTACATGTTCTTACCTCATCTGGCAAAGATATGAGGTTGACAGCTTCAGGACCTGCCTTCCGCGTTGACTGTTTGCCTCTCTGAACTCCTATAACATAATGTACCTATGAAAGAAAAATTTGTCAGAAACTTTCCTGAATGGCTGAATACAAATGGTACTCATAATGGTAAATGACTTCTCTCTGTTGAGGATGTACAGATGTCAGGTACAAATATTAACTCGGCTGATCCCATAGCATTCTGAAATGATGGATAGCTTCGACAATTCTCATCCCTCTCTCTCTCAGAAATGGAAGCTCTTGCCAGGAGAAGGGAAGGGAGCTGTGCTCACAAACCACCTTGGCATTTGTGTGGCATTTAGTTTGGCTCCATTTAGAAATAATTATTTGTAGCTTAAAATGCAGAAAATAAAAATAAAAACAAAATGAACACAACCACAAAAATGAAAGCCTAGTGAGAAAGAGATAGCAGAAGAGTGAGGTGATGGGGATCATCAGGGCCCAGGTTAGCGAGGGCCTGGGGAAGCTGACCCAGTCCAGGTCCCCGGGAAAGAAGGGTTATTTTTAAAATTCTGGTTGTAGGTACAAGGAGGAAAGAGCTCAATCCTAAGGATCAGGGTCTTCTGAGGAGAGTAATTTGGGCTTGATGTGGTGCTGAGTGTGCCAGTCGGATACCTGAGAGGGGACCTGTTTCCAATAGGACTGCGACTCCTCTCTCCCTCCCTTCCTTTCCTCCTTCCTTCTCATCACTGGAGAAGGAGCAGTGAACAAAATAGGTTAGACTTTGTGGAGTTTTCCTTCTACACACTACAGACATGCGTGCGTTTTCAGATGGTGACAAATGCTATGAAAAAACACGGAAGAACACAGGTACATAGGATAGAAAACAATTGGGGTGGGTTGGGGATCAAAGGAGGTGACGTGTGAGCTGAGAACTAAATAATGAGTTGATTATCATAAAGATCCCGGAAAAGAACATTCCAGACAAAGAAACAAACAAGTATATAAAGGCCCAGAGGAAGGAATAGAACTGATATAGTTGAGGAGCTGAGAGAAGGCCAGTGAGCTGAGACGGCGTGAGGGAAGGGGATCCAGGTGGGGCACAAGGAGGGAGAGATGTAGACAGGGACCAGAGGACATCAGGAGGCCCTGCCTCCTGCTAGGCCGAGGAGGATGGGGTTTGTTCAGGTTTGGGGTTTGTCCATGGGAAGCCACTGGAGAGTTTAAGTGGAGAGTGACATGATCATGTTCTTAAAAGATCATGCAGGTTGCTACGTGGAGAATGTATCGTAGGAGGGCAAGACGGAAGCTGGCAAAGCAGTCAGGAGACAGTCCAGGTGAGAAATGGCAGTGACTTTGGTTGGGATAAAAAAAGACAAAGAGAAGCAGAGAAGTGCAGGCATAATTTGAAAGAATTGTTGATAGGAGCTGCTAATGGAGCTGATGCCACGTGTGGGTTGAAGAATCATGGAAGAATCCTGATTTTTTTTTTGCTTGAGTAATTGGTGCCATTTACTGATACGGAAACAATTAGGGAAAACAGCTTGGGGCGGAATTGGGAATGGAGTATGAAATTAAGAGTTCCACTTGGGAGTATGAAATTAGAGACTTCCAGTGGACTGCTAGGTGTCCCAATCTGGCCCTCGAAGGAGAGGTCAGGGCTAAAGATATAAATTTTGGAACCATTTGTGTATAATATATATTAAAGCCATGCAGCTGAATGCAATGACCTGTTGAAAAGGAAGTGTGCCCAGGGCTGAACACTACTGCACTACAATATCTGGAGGTTGGAAAGAGAAGTCAGGAAGGTGGGGAAAAATCAGGAAGGCCAGGGAAGGACGTACTTCTGGCAGAAGCAAGCTGGTCAGCTGTGTCAGCTGCTGTGTATTGGTCAGGATAGACTAGGTCATGCTCTGGTAACAACACTAAATCTCAGTGGCTTGTAACAAAATAAATTTCTTATTCACATGGCATGAACGATGTAGGCCAGAAGGGTAGGAGTGCTGGTCCACAATTACCAGGGACCCAGGCTGATAGAGATGATACCTGGGATGACCCCCATTACCAGAGTGAGGGAAGAGAGAGAATTGCACAGGGGCTGTTCAGTGCTTCAGCCAGGAAGGAACCTGATGTAGGCCAGAAGGGTAGGAGTGCTGGTCCACAATTACCAGGGACCCAGGCTGATAGAGACGATACCTGGGATGACCCCCATTACCAGAGTGAGGGAAGAGAGAGAATTGCACAGGGGCTGTTCAGTGCTTCAGCCAGGAAGGAACCCATGTCACTGCTGCTCACAGCCCACCAGCCGGCACCAGTCACATGCATCTCCCTAACTTCACTGCTCTACCATTTACCGATAGTTCTACTAAAATTAGAATGGGAAACTGACCACTGGTTTTGACAATGCAGAGATCACTGTGGGTCTTGAAAGGATGGTTTCAATGGAATGGAGGGGATAAAACTCGACCAGACTGAGAGACAAAGACAGGTGAAGGAGTTGAGATGATGAATATAGAAAACCCTGCTGAGGCATTTTCTGTGAAAAGAGACCAGAGACATGGAAAGATAACAGGAAGATTAATGGGGTGACAGGAGATTATTGTTAAAAGAGTATTTTTTTTTCCTCCCTGAGAATCTAAATGTCCTACTCTGCCCATCTTACTACAAATAGATGATGTTTCTCTATTTCACCAATGAAACCAAGGTCTGTGAACATGAATGTTTTAACCTTCCCTTTTGTACCTACAAATTCAAATACAGCCACATCCCACTATAACCAATTCAACATGGATTTTAAAATATGGTTTTGTGCTGGTGAAAATAATCCAAGGAAAGGGGGGTGGGCGGATTGCTCAGGCAAGAGAGAAGGGATAAGGGAAGCAGGAAGGCCAGGAGAGGAGTTTGGGAACCACAGCCCAGGTGGAGGGGTTGGCCTTTGACGAGATGGTGGATGCCTGTTCCACTGTGGCCAGAAGGGAAGCCTGGACTACAGGTAACTGTGAAAGTCCAGTGGTAGACAGTGGTGGAAAAACCAGGAAGCCCCAGTCCTGCTGCTTATATTATCTCAATGAGGTGAGGTCACTGCTGTGGAATGAGCCTGGCTGGTGCGGTCAGGAAGCAGAGAAGACAGAGCTGTGGAGCCAGCCTGACCATTTAAGCCACCCTCCCTCCCTGCATTGCTAACCCATAATTTGCAACTACCTTAAGAATTCTCCTACTGTGTTAAAGTAGTCCTTGCAGTCTAAACAGCTTGCCGCAGGTGCGTTTTTAGATGACTCAGTATTACTTATGATGGTAATTATAACTCATTTTTACACTTTCACTTTTTATAGTGTATTCCATATTCATTCATTCATTCTGTCAGAGACTGAAATAAACGATTCATAGCTGCCATACTGTTTTCTTTATTTTTATTGTAAAATATATACACGGAAAACTGCATTAGGGATATATGCACAGTTTAACAAGTAACACCTTTAAGAAAAACAATTTCACTAGAGATATCACATCCTTGCTCATCCATTCAGTTAACAAAGCTTGTCTGGAGTGTCTGCTATGTTCCAGACAGGAGCGTGCAGCTAAAGGAGCACGCCTGTGGGAGCTCACGGGCTGAGGGGCGGGGAGGCAGGGAGGTGCAACAGTCATGGAAATGCATCACTACAAAGGTGTTCCATAGTGGTAAGACGGGCATGTGCACAGGGTGCTACCTGTCTTATTAATCCTTTACTATAAGCTTCATTTTATAGGGGAGGAGCCTGAGACTTAGAGCACTGGCAGGTACCAGGCGACACATCTAGTAACTGAAACCAGCACTCAAACCCATGTCTTCTGACTCCAAATCCTGTCTCCTTCCCCAACCACTGAATAAGAATAATTGTAGTGTAGCCTGATGTTGTACTAAAGCACATTTTCCCCAGTCATTGGAGGGAGGGAGAATTGCCTGGCAAGCCTGTAGGAAACTCCAGCGGGCCCCTCTGCCTGGGAATACCCTGGGCAAGCAGGGACCTGGCAGAGACCTAGCTGGAGTGGGGCGTCTGGTCCTAGCAGTCACTCTGGCCCAAATCCCTCCAGCAGCCAAAGGAGGTGCTGCCAGTCCATCTCCAGGCCAGGCCCTATACCCAGTGGGCTCCTCCCCAGCCCTGTGGCCTGGCCATTCTGTCTCCTATGCAGGAATAACACTGACCCCCTTTCCTCCAGCCCCTGCCTCTCAGTGCCCCAGGAGGAATATCCCGAGAAATCTTTCTGCAATCTGAGCATGCTCCTCCTTTGCCCCCACAATTACCTGCACATCTGTACCACGTGACCATCCATGCATTGTCTATCAGTTGCTCCCACTTGTTAACACAAGCTTTGACCTTCCCACACCCCAAATACTGAGCAAAATTGTACAGTCAAGGACAATATTTCTTTTATTTATCTCCAACTAAAATATAAAAGTGTTATCAATAGAGCAGATACAGAACTCAGTACTTGTTAACAGATGATGCTTCACCAATTGACTCACTGCCTAAGTGAATAAACAAATGTTATGTTTAAACAGTAAAACTCTTTCCAGAGAAGAAGTAGTCAGCGTACAGAGAGGTCAGAGGGAAAACGATGGCCTCCTGGGTCCTTCTCACCTGTTTCACGACTACTGCTCATTTGGGGTTGGGAGTAAATTCTCCCCAAAGCCCATACTCTTAGAACCTGGGCCCTGCTCTCTTTTCTTCTCTACAGTATCCATTCCTTCCCTGACTTCTGTGCAACACAATCATTTTAAGTGCATAAACCATTTCACTGTGGAGACTTTTCAGAGCACAAGCTCTGTATGGATTAGGGAAAGATAATTACTTAATCAAACCTGAGAGTTCACTTACCCAAAAATCCTTAATGGCAGAGTCAAGGTGTCACTACAGACAGCCAAGTCTCGTTTTATCTCTGATCCTTCCCCCAGCCCTGGGTTCTCAGGTAAAGCAGCCCCTCCAAAGAGTCTCACCCAGTTTCCCATTCACAAAGATCTCCAGCTCTTCTGAACTGCCTTATGCATTGATGGTTTTCAGTCCACACGCCAACTCACAACCATCCAAAAAAACTTCCATTTTTCTTTACCGTCTCTGACTTCCTGACCCCATAGGTCTAATATCAGTGATTTGCTGGTATTTATGAGATCATTTCTACTTGGCAAATGATTTCACTTAGCAACACAGCATGTGAAAAGAGCATTTCAGAAGACGTCAAACTCATAGAAACAGACAGTAGAATGGTGGTTACCAAGGGCTGGGGTTGGGGAAAATGGTAAGACGTTAGTCAAAGGGTACAAACTTTCAGTTGCAAGATGAATAAGTTCCGGGGAATCTAATGTACAGCATGGTGACTATAGTTGATAATAGTGCATTGTCTACATGAAATTGTCTAGATCTTAAGTAGATCTTAAGTGTTCTCACAACACACACACACAAAGGTAACTATGTGAGGTGATGGATGTGTTAACTAACTTGATTTCGGTAGTCACTTCACAGTGTATATATATACCAAATCATCATGTTGTATACCTTAAATATACACAATTATATTTATCAATTTTACCTCAATAAAGCTGGAAAAAAAAAATAAAGGTTCACTTTCCACTAAATAAATAAATAAATAGGAATAAAGGAGGGTTTTGGAGTCAGACAAATCTAGGAACAAGTTATGGCTTTGACACTTACTAACCGTTGACTTGGGGTCACTTTTAACCTCTTTCAACCTCAAGTACGTTACCTGTAGAATGGTTCCAATACTACCTAGTTGACAGGGCCATTGTGAGAACCAAATGAGACAACATATGTAAAACCTCTGGCACATGCAAAGTTCTTAATAAGAATTAGACACCATCACCACCAGAGGTGTGAAGATTAATTGAGTTACTATTTGTGAAATATGAAACAGTGCCTGTCACATGGAAGGCACACAAAATATAATTTTTCCCCTCCTTTTTTTTCTTTTTCTCCCCAAAAGATGAACATTAGCATTGCTAAACTCCATTTTGCCTTATACTTACTTCCAAGTTAGAGAAACTGAATTTTACTTAAATTTACATGCATTTCAGGGAAGGGACATTTTTGCTACTGAGCTAGAATGTAATTCTTTAATTCTCTTTTCAAAAGTATGTGAAAATAAATTTGAGACTAGAGTGGAATCCATTTCTATTTAGGCATAGATAGAAAACTTGCCTCCTTTTGTAGACAACAGGATTTGTCAACAATGCTTTAGCCGCTGCCTCCAAAGCACAGGCCAACACAAGAACTGAACTCATCAGGGTGGAAGCCAGTCCTTGATGAGTTCAATTCTTGTGTTGGACCTTGTACAGGACTTAGTATGAGTTCAGGTCTTGTATAGGACCCTGTTAACCATGTCCTTTGAAAGTTGTAAAGGACAGCTCAGATTCAAGGAATCCCATGTTTTTCAGGTTCTGCAGAATTTGGAGCCTTTTGCTAACTTGAAGAGAAATGCTGCCTTTTTGTTCAGTGGGCCTGTCAGTCAACTGCCCTTTAACCTGCAAAGTGTTGGGACACACAGGTCCTTCCACCCAAATTCCCAGGGTTGGTCCAAATATTGGGCATGGAATTAGACACCAACGCTCTTTCAGAACTGCCACATCTGTGGGCTAAAGTCAATGGAAAAGATTCAATAGATCCAGTTTAGCCTGGCAGCAGGAGCCACAGCATGCTGTCTTATTTAATGGAAACGTTGCTGCTTCCAGATTCCTGAGTTAACTCCAAAACACAGAAATGCCAACATGACCCAGGCTGCTTTCCAGGCTCAGTGCCTGCATCTGTCCCCGGGTTTCTCTAAGCAGCCCACATGGGTACTTTGTCCTGATGACAGCACTCACAAAATAAAACTCTGGAGATGCTAGGCTTGGAAAATTAATGTTTTCTGCCAATAATCTTGAGGACCACTGTTTAAAGGTCATATGTTACTTCTGGAAATAGGAAAACTACCCTCAACCAGCTGCCATTCCTTCAGGGGCTTCAGGCCTGACCTCTCAGTTGGCACGCTGGGCCTTTCATCACCTGCTCAGGAGAATGTCCAGGACACAGCCACAGCAGGAGGGTGAATCAGATGTGGTTACCAAGACAAAAGGAAAACACAACCTGCCTTGAGTGCTGCCCCCTGAATTCCACCCAGCCCGCGTGGTCTGCAGTGCTGGGCCTGTGTGGGTTGCCGGTGGGATGTGTGATTTCTGGCACAGGAGTCAGAAACCCATTTGATTTATTTAGATGTGGTGCCACCACTGGGTGGGTCTCCTAAGGTTTATGTGGCTTTCCAGTTCAGATTTTTCCTTCACTCCCCTCCCTATAGTCTCTGCCAATCCTGCCATTCTTCAGCCTGGTCCAAGCCAGCCCTAAGAACCTACTAATTAAAGGTTCTCTGGTAACATCTTTCATGTGGCAACTTAGGAAACTCCAAGGCAAGTCCTAATCTGAGGACTTTAGCCCAGGTGATATCATCTTGGTTAAACCTAGGACTTTAATGCCAAAGCTTTGGGGCACTAGTCCATTCTAGCAGTTATCAGTCAAAAGCAGGAACTAGGTTGGGTAAATGTCCTTGGTCCGCCCAAAAGATCTGATCTCTGGTCTTCCCATCTGCAGTCACTTTGGCCATGGCTAAGTGGTTTTTTTCTTACCAAGATCTTCAGATTTTATACTCTGCTGTACCCACCCAGCAATCCCTCAAATTGTAACTGAGCTGCTCCTGGCCCTTTAAAGTAAACAGAACCATGGCAAATGGCACTACTGTGTGTGGTAGCCTCCATCACCCTAGCGGTGGAGGAACATGGACGGAGGGCTAATCAGTTATCTACTCATAGACAGCCCCCTCAGCGATGCAGGTATGCGAAGTCATGACACTGCTCCCTGGGGGAGACCATGCATGTCAGTACCAAACCAGGCAGCACAGGATTGATGGCAGTAACTACTATTAAGTGGCAGTTGTTGTTTAATTGGTTACTAATCTGGAAGCCATCTATTAAAGGAAGACCTTCTATGCCAGGGATGATTGACTGGTAGAAGCTGCCCAAAGAGCTGTGCTGAAAACTCTAATGCTATAATTAGCTCCTCCAGCAAAGAATGCTGTGATTGGTTAGCAGTGTCTTGCCCAGATGTGAGGAAGGAAAGTGGTAACACAGGGTCTGAATAGTTGCTATCCCTGTCTTTCATGTACCTTCCAAAAAACTCTTCTTCCTAAATGCCCCCCTCCTCCCCACAGTAGGGGAAGGAAGGTAGAGACAATCTCTCAATGTGCCTTCTAACCTTCTGGAAGCTGGTCCATTTCTCTACAATGGGTCCTTCAGCACCTCCGCATCCCATGCATTTATCCATCCCAGTGTCGATGGATCCTTTGCTCTCCATATTAGGAGCTGCTGACTGGTCCTCACTGGAGAGTCTCTCCTGTCTGTGGCCCTGGGGACATCTGTCCCAGGCACCATTCCCAAGAGTGCTGGACCACTGACCTTTGCTCTGATCCTCATCTCCCTCCTGATCTTTATGTTTCTTGCTACACCTTGCTGGATTATCCCTCTCCCAGTTCTACCTTGTCTCTCATCTAAATCCTTCCTTCCTTCCCCTTCCTACCATCAGTCCGTTCATTCTAACTTCTCCACACACTCAGGGATGGAATTCTCTTCTAATTATTTACATGAAGATATTTTTGTATATTTCACCCAAGTCAACACTTACTGAGAAATTTCAGTGCGTATAGAACCTTACATCAGATACTATACAAAAATATACTGTGTCTCCGCCTGTTGTTTGTCATTCTTGTAAGCACTTCCAAGTTCTACATATTGTAGATATTCATCATACCACTCACTGTATCAGAGTCATTCCCTTACCTTCAGTTTCAAAAGCTTCCACTATCAAGCCACAGATAGGGAGATAATCATCTCCCATATGATTCTCATAGTCAATCATCTAGCTTCTTCCCTGCTTCAGCACCCAATGTCCCCAGCCCGGCTCTGAGCCTTCTCATGCTTTTAGTCCCAGTTGGTGTGCTTCAAACCTCTCCTCTCCCTCTGGAATCCCCTTGGGATCACCCCCCTCTCACTTTTCATCATCCCCTGTTGCTCTTCTTTTCTCTCCTCTCTTCTTCAGTCAGAGAGAACTGAGGCCCCGCATGAATAAGTGTCTCCCAAGGAAAATATATTTTTGGCTCTGACTAGGAAATCGTTTTTCAGCATGAATAACAGAGCTCTCCATCATTTTACTTTTGTCAATTTTTAAGCAATAGCTTAAGCAGCAGTAGCCAGGAAAATAAGCTCTGGCCCACGTATCCCAGACTAAAGGAAATCAGACAGCAGGCCCAAAAGCAAGAGCATAAACTCTCCACTTCCGGTGTTTTCCCTTTCCATTTGGTTTCCATGGGGCCCTGTGTTGGGGGTAGGCAGGGCTTGCAAAAGAACTGACTTGTATTCTTTAGCAAAATAAGGAACTGAATTTCAGAAATGGGTGAGGGAACAGTGCATAAGAATTTGGATGCCTAATTTTTTCAGAAAGCTAACTCCGAGACAAATTTTGAAAGCCCCCTGTTGACTGCCATTTCTACCTAAGTGCTCTTTAATCGGCTATCAAAATCCAGAAGAGGTTACGCCTTTGGAACTTGTAAATAATTTCCATCCAACTCACAACCCAGAATTGCAATGCATTATTTTAGGGACTGGAATTGAGAAACTCCTCTCCCTTAGCTTTTAAATGGTCCTGTGACTCAGCAAGCCAGCAGGCGTCTCTTAGTCGTCCATATTTTCTGGGATTTGATACTGGGATCTATGATTGAAATTCACTAAGAGCAAACAACTAAGAGCTAGAAATGAGCATGGCGAGTCAGAACTCCTAAAGTGCTAAGCTTTGATGAGGAACTGAGTCTGTTAGACTAAATAAAGTTGGAAAGAAGGTAAAATTTGTCTTTGCAGGACCAGTTAGCTAGTTGTCAACAAGTTACGGATTTGGGGGGTATTTATGCTAGCCCTAAAATACCTTCAAGAGTAGTTGCATTTTTATAAAAGCTTCTTGGAGCTGGAATGCATCTCCAATGATGGGTTGTTAAGCATGGTGACATGTAGTGGGGAGAAGAGGTGGTGATGGAGGGAGAGCTACAGGAGCATGCTTCAATACCTTCAAGAGTAGTTGCATTTTTATAAAAGCTTCTTGGAGCTGGAATGCATCTCCAATGGTGGGTTGTTAAGCATGGTGACATGTAGTGGGGAGAAGAGGTGGTGATGGAGGGAGAGCTACAGGAGCATGCTTCCCCTCCCCCACAGCATCACAACATGCTGTAACAAAAGGAAAACATTAAGCATCTAAAACATTCACTCATTCATTCATTCCTTCAAAAGACATTTGATTGAGTTCCCCCTGTGTGCTAGGTACTATCCAAGTGCTAGAAAATTGCTCTGAACAAAAAACATTAAGCATCTAAAACATTCACTCATTCATTCATTCCTTCAAAAGACATTTGATTGAATTCCCCCTGTGTGCTAGGTACTATCCAAGTGCTAGAAAATTGCTCTGAACAGAACTGATAAAAATCTCTGCCCTCATGGAGCCTACAAATTCTGGAAATAATAATAATATAACATATTAACATATGAAGTAAACTAAGCAAGTAGTAAAAAAATGTTATGGATCTGTTTTTCCTGATAGTATAAAAAAATTTAAAGACAAGATAGGCACTAATAAGAATATAATCTCATGGATAAATCTACTATCACCAGGTCATTTTGAAGTGGAGACATCCCTTCCATAAATAAAAAGTTGTTCATTAACTTTGTGAGTAACCCAAATTGGGCTGAGAACTGGTATATTAATACAATCCGAAAGGAGCAGGATGTGGGCTTTTAACAAGCAGAATGAGATGGACAAGAGTGGGGCCGAGATGGAGGCTGGGCTCACACACCAGAGCTGCCTGTGAGTCCTGCCCATGTGCCTCTCTCCACGGGCCCTTGGTCTCATGCTTCGTGTGGCAGTCATGAAGTTTCTGGAGGCATCTGCACCTGACCCTGCCTCTTTGCCTGTGGGCACAATCAGCCACCTCACCTTGGCCTCCCTGAGCAGGCACCTAGGAAGCTAGCTGCCAGGATTATAGCCATGATACCAATGTCCATTCACCTGCAGTCACCACAGTCAGAGAACTCCAATTCCAGAAAACCTTCTCCATGATAGTAGGAGGAAAACTGATGTCATGGTCCTGGTGATAAGACCTTGCCACTGCAGGGTCCCTAAGTGCCTTTTAAATCACCAAGACTATCAAATATTTCCAGTGTAATTTCCCTATAATGTGTACTTTGTTAAATTTTAAGACTCTGAAAATTGGTGATTTGTGTATAATACGTTATGCCACTGGCCCCAAATTTCTTAGCAGGACCTTCAAGATTCTGTACATAATGATCCCAAACTACCTTCCTGGGCTTATCTCCTCTGTGCACTCCATGTCCTTTCTGCTCCTACTGCCCAGGCCCCTGCACACCTCAGGGAAGACCAAGTGGGGTATTCAGCTGATTGTAACTTCTCCCAGGACTTACTGCCAGAACAGTGCCATGGGCACTGAAAAACTTTAGCATGGCTCTTTCCACCCAACAGTCAGTTCAGACTATCAACTCTATAAAGAAAGCAGAGCCTGAGAGAGAAAAGACCATGAGCCCTTCCCTTTCATTCAGCTGTTTGAGCAACGCTGCACTCCCAAACTCCCTCCCCTGCTGCTGCATGGTTGGTAGAAGCCTTGTCATCACTTGCCCTGTGGGAGGCAATTTGGGGATCTCATAGGCAGACTCCAATGTGGTCTCTGCAGAGCTTTTCTCTTCCCTAACTCTATTCCAGAGAGACTCATGTCCTCTACCCTCTGTTGTGACTTTGTCATGCATTGTTAGAATTGGGCACAGACCAAGAATGGAGGTGAGGTACAGAATGGGTCCCTTGGCTCCTGGTGGGGTCTGCTGGTGAAAAGTGCCCCTTGTTAATGTCTTTCATGTATCAGGGCTCATCTTTCTGAGTCTCACACAAACTGGTTCTCAGGCTCACCTAATTCTGGAGTGTGCAGGGCAGATGTGGAGCTAGAACTGAGCCATGCCCATTTGCTTCTGATTGGAAGAGGGTGGGGTGCCTCTGTGTGCCTCACCATTCAGACATTCTTCATGGTGCTATTTTTATCAACAGCAATCATTAAATTGGTGTCAGATGGTCTGGTGCAGTTCCTCACCCTGAGGATGGGTGATGGGACTCAGAGGGTTTTTTCTGGGTAAGAGATGTCTGTGGCCCATGTGAATGCATCTCAGAACCCTGAGCCACAGAGTGAGCCTCACTAGCACTGAACCCTGTTCCTGTGACAATAAAAGCAGGTTTCATCACCATTCCACTGAACCCTGTTCCTATGACAATAAAAGCAGGGATCATCACAATTTCCCCTTCATTCTTGACCTGATTCATTTAACAGACATATGTTGAGCATCTTCTAAATGCCAGACGTTGAGCAAGACACTAGGGATTCACAAAAAACATTATCTCTACCTGCCGAGAAACCTGCATTTCACCAGAAAGGATCTGTCATGTGAAGTGACAGTGTCTACTGGGCTGTGCATGTTACAGGGTGTATTGACAAGGAATGTTATGGAGGAAGGATTTGTTCTGCCTGGGCTTTGGGGAAAGCTTCATGGAGGTGAAAACATTCAGCTTCAAAGATAAATAGAATAACTGGAAGCAAACATGGGAAAAAGCCTCTCAGGCAAAGGAAACAAGGGCAGAAGCATTAAAACTTTGGGGAAAGCTTCATGGAGGTGAAAACATTCAGCTTCAAAGATAAATAGAATAACTGGATGCAAACATGGGAAAAAGCCTCTCAGGCAAAGGAAACAAGGGCAGAAGCATTGAAAAAAAAAAAAGACTGTAGATTCATCCAAAATCCAGCTGTGAATTCAGCTCTCTCTCACTGAGGGGCTCCCAGGCACACACAGGCACTAACCTTCACCCCGGAAGGTTGCAAGGAGGAGGGCCTGGTACAGGAATGCTGTCTAGTTACTCCAAGGGCCCTGGCTGCTCTGCCTCTGAGTCCCAGAATTGGAACTCTGAACGGGGCCCAACAGTGAGGGTTGGTTGTTAGCAGTAATGGTGCCCCAGGATATTGAAGTTAGACATAAATTAGGAACCCATGCCATGGTCTGCTCATGGCTTTTGCGACTGAGAACCTAACTCGTGAGTAAGAACCAAGGCCCCTCACTAGCCACAGGAAACAAGGATGAATCATAACATGAAGACAGAGCAGAGTTTCCTAGATTTTATATATTTCAGTCCAGATTATAATTCTTTTAACTAAATGCCTGGAAATTCAGGGTGAAATTTAACAGAAAACCAAAATGGGGCATAACAGGAAAACAGGGAGAAATGTGGCACTGACAATGGCAGAAAGTGCATTCGCAGATGTTCTCGGCAATCCAGGGCTTGGTGCTCTGGTTTTCATTTCCTCTGACCAAACATCTCAAACCCCACCCCCCGCAAGTCACAAGGATGTGCAGGCACAGCCCTGTGGGGTGCAGTGGGTGTCGCTGGAAGGTCCTCCTCGGTGGCTTAGCGGCCAGCTGGAAGAGCCTGGGGCCACCTGTCTGGTCAGAGCCTCTCTGCTGTGGGCCTCTTGGAGCCAGGGCTGGCTTTGTGGTCTGACTAAAGTGACAATGAAATTAATAGGATCCTGATGCTGTGACTGAGGCCATTCGCCTGTGTCTCCAAACAGGGATGAGAGAGGAAATGTCATTAGGACGCCAGGAGGCTTTTGAAATCTTCAAGAGGGACCATGCTGACAGCGTTACCATCGATGACAACAAACAGATTCTGAAACAGAGGTAAGGCTGACTCAGAGCGCAGCTGGTCCTCCAAGGCTCAGCCAGGCCAGCCTAGAGGAAACATCCTACTCTGTCCTTCCTAATCTCCCCAACCAAACGTTTACAAGAAGGGCATGACATTTATCCAGTTTCATATTTAATTATGCACAGCCTGGTATGATTCTCTTCCATGTACGTGAGCCTCATCATCCCAGTACTATTGGAGTAAGCAGCATTAGGATGGGTCTGTTACTGACAACATGAACTTGACATACAATTCTCACATCATACATGAATCCTCATCAGCCTATGACTCTATCAATGTCTTACTGTTCCAAAGTCAGGGAAACAAATCTATGCACCAAATTATATTCTTCGAACTCCAGACCCTCCAGCTATTCTGGAGAGCCGTCCAGCACTTCTTAGTCCAAGGAAATATATGCACATATTGTGACCCCCGAGGCCTTTGGTGTGTTCTCCAGGCCAAAATCAGAGCAGGCAGAATCATCTGCTGACATGTGTCAAACAAGGCTCTGTTCTGGACCCCATTAGAAAAAACTTCGAGAGGTATAATTTGTTTCAGCTATTCTGTGAATTAGACTCATGTCCTCAAACTATAACAAACAGAAAGATTGCCAGATATATGGATCTAGAGCTCAGAAGAAAGAGTTCTAGACTGTGAACTCTCATATGTCAAATGTGACTCTGGATCTTAGCACACAGTAAGTTTTCAAAACTGTTTGTAATGAAAATGAGATCCAGGTTTGAGAGTCATAGGCTTGCAAATGACAATTCAAGGAAGCCTAAGAAGTGGATGAGTCTCAGGAAAACATGGGGGAGTGCAGAGACCTAGAGGGTAAAGCCATAGGGGGGAAACTTTGAAGGAAAGGTGGAGGGATAGGAGGCCATGATGGAGCCTGAGGAGAAGCAGAGAGAGCAGAAGGGGGAGAACCAGGAGAAAATAATGTCCTGAGAGCCAAGGGGAGAGGCAACTCCAGGAAGCAGAGTGTCAGCAGTGCCAGACACTACAAAGAAACAAGAGAAGGAGCTGGGGAGTGCACAGAGTTGTGGCAATAGAAGCCCACCGGACGGCGTGAGGAGCAAGTGAGAAGAAATTGGGGTTGCACAGCGGGAGTGCAAACAACGCGTTCAACAAGTTAGCGATCGGTGGAAAACAGTTTTAAAAAGAACAAAGGGAGAAGAAAACATTAAGGAGAGGGAAGTTGGCTTCAGAATGGGAAAGAACTGGAGAAGGTTGCAGGCCACGGGAGCAAGCCAGTGGCAGGAGACTGGTCAAGAAACAAGGGGAAAGCGAACACAGCGAGGCTTTGGAAGACAGGTGGGTAGGAAATCAAAAGGTCCCGGAGGTTAGCCCTAGAAGGAAGCATGAATGGGAAGACAAATCCCGGTGGGCTGACACTGGGGGATTTAGAAGTGGAGGGAGAAGATGAAAGATGACCTCTACTTTCTCTGTGAAAACAAAGTTGAGGTTGAGTAAGAGGCTCGAGGATGGTGATGAAGGTTTACTGCAGCTGCACACGGAATGGGAAAGAAGGTACAATGCAGAAGAAGAAAAAGGAAAGACAAGCAGCACTGGGAGTTGGGCCAGCCCAGGCTGTTACAGTGGCTTGTACACTTTAGCAGGAGGAGATCTCAGATCACTTCAGGAAACCAGTGGAGGTGACAGGAATATAGCTGTTTTGGAGAGCAGTCAAGCCCTTCTTAGTCAAAAGAAATATAGGCACCCTCTGTGACCCAGCAATTCCACTTCTGGGGCTATGTCCCGAGAAGATCTCACATGGTTCGTGAGGGGATGTATATCAGGATGCACATGGCAGCACTGACTGTGGTCAAGGAGAATTGGAGACATTCTGGGCGTCCATCCCTGGGGAAGTAGATGAGTAAAACAATGGGAGGCCCCATGAAGTGTGATGCGGCAGGTGGGAGCAATGGATCAGATGTATACAAACGAACGAGGGTGGATCTTGAAAGCATAGCACTAAGAACACATAATTCATGAAAATTACAAATATATGTGCACAAAACAAAAACACGCAAACAAACAGATATACTTTAGAGTTCTTTAACCATAAGAATGGGAGCAGGACACAGTAATAAAAAGAAATGAATGGGTAAATGAATAAAACAGGGGGTTGGGGGATAAAATGGAGTGAATCTAGTAACAGCTAAGGTCTCTCTGGAGTAAAGTGGACATATGCACATCTGCACAAATGTTAGCATGTGAGTCCAAGAGGTTCACAAAACTTCTAATACTTATCCACGCTGTAAGCCGTGTCAAGCCAGATGCCAGCTGCCTCATCCAGCAAGGACTTCCAAACAGCCTTCAGCTGTGTCCATATCTGAGGCATCCTAGCTTACACCAGTGCCTCATAACCATGGCTTCATGTTAAAATGATCCATGGAGCTTTTAAAAGCTACCAAAGCCTGGGCCCAACTCCCCAGATATTCTAATTTAATTAGGTGGGGCATCCCTTTTTAAAAAGTGTATTCCAGTAGCAACAAGGTTTGAAAACTACCAGCTTAGACAGCGTCCAGAGACCTTAAGATCCAGAATCTCTGAGGTAGGATCCCTACAACTCTACAGGTTAAAAAATTTACCAAGTGATTCTTTTGCACACTTAAGTTTTAGAACCACTGACTTAGGGAGAACATAATACTTCATCTTTTTTTTACTCAAAAATTGGCATGGTTCCTGGTTCTGCTTTGTACCGTGAGTTTAGGTCTATTTCCAGCAGGGAGTTGGGTGGGAGGTGGGCAGGGTGAGGATGTTGTGGTCTTTCGAAGCCTAATACAGAGCTCACTTTAATACAGTAGAGTTCTGACAACCCATGTGACAAATGTGCTTTTGGGTTTAAATATACTTAAGTCACACAGGATGGGCTGGGAATACTGCTGATCCCACCTTCCTTGTGACCATTGTGCAAGGAAATTAATGAAACTCGCACAAAGCTTTCCTCTGAAAACAGGTTTTCCCAGCAGTAAATCGGTCTTTTTAAACCAAATTAAGTCAGGAGACCAGCCTACATTTAAAAAAAAGTCTATGTCTGTTTAATGTTACTGTAATATACCAATCATTAAAGGACTATTTGGTACTGAGGGTGGGGGGTATAACCCAGAACCTATCCCTTTCTCAGGATTGGAGCTTTAGTTTGCATTCATAGAGATTATTCAGTTGTTAGATATTACAGACTCATAACTGCTTAAGGCAGGGGACTAACAGCAGGTGTTTTTGTAGGGAAACAACTACACAGTGTTCTGACAGCAGACATCACAATAAGGCCCCACATTGCTCACAGGGGTGACTTCTATGCTGCCCTTGCTTTAGGAAATGTTCTTCCAGTAACACTGACCCCTTCCACACGTTTGCTCACATCTCCCCCAGTGACAGGGAGGACCCGTGTGGATCATGTGTGGGAGGACTGGCCAGTCCTAGGAACACGGACAGGGGCTAGGGGTGTTTGATGAAGGATGGTGTTCAGTTACTGTCTCCTGACTCTCCACTAAGTCTCACCTCTCTAACAGCCCTCAGCAACTGGACCCACCACCTGCCTCCCGTTTGACACCCCACTACTCACATCAAGTAACTCTGTGTCCGGATGTTCTGGTGTTATGACACCCTGTCGGTAAAGTGCCACCAAAGAGGCTGGAGCTCATTGCCCCCACACAAAAGCATTGGCTGAGGTCAGCCTCTCTAGCCCATCCCAAGTAGGTTCTGAGCCGAAATATAGGGATTATGGATGACCCAGGATCCCTTCTGATCACCTCCACTCCTGCAGAGTACAGAATTGATTTAACGTTTCAACAGGGGCCTCAGACACTCTGTGTTGCTTAAGAGGAGGGTTTCTTCCCTCCTGTCTTACCTGCACCCTTTGCTGCCCTCACAGGGAGTCTCTAGCATTGTAAGCTCAGGCCCACAGTCCAGGGAAGTTGTGCCACCTGTCTGTGACAACAGAAATAAGACATTGGCACGTCAATAGGATGTTGGCCCTTTGGTGAACTAGAGCATGTGAGCCAGTTCTTAAGACAGATTTTGCAGTAGAAGACAATTGCAATTCAAAATCACTATATTTCCCAAGCATGGCTCATCCTCATAGTATATAATAATATGGAGAGAGGCTGGAAACCCCATGCTTGGCAAATACCAGTGCCCAGGCACTGCACAGCTAACTTTCTTTTGTGACAGATCTTTCACACAAACTGAATCCCTCAGTCACAGAGTCTCATTAAATAACAAAAGAAGAAATAAACAGGGAGATTTACTGCAGTTGGAAATGAAGGTATTGATAATGTGAGCTAAAACAAGAAAAAGCACTCCTTCACTCGGTTGGATCCTTCCGACGTAGAACAGAACCGCAATCTAAACCAACAGGAAAACTGGACTGAGGGTGGAGAGAAATCTTGTGGCACCATCTGGAAATAACACCCACGACAAATAGGAGTTCCCTGGTTCCTGCTAGACTTCAGTTTTAACTGTTATTATTTTCCATTTGTCTTTTGTATTTACACCTTGTCTGCAGAACTAGAATTTAAAACTCTGAGAGCAGAGAGTAGATTAGAATCTTCTCAGCTTCCCCACAATTTTTTAAAAAGTGCTGGCCACAAAAATGGTACTCAAAAAACGCTTTTTTGAGAATGACAGTTTGAAATGGACTTTGAGAAATCTTAGCAGACACAGAACTGCTTGAGCATACTCGCAGCTTCCTAGAAGTAGGAGAATGCAGCAGCAGTGGGCTTCCTGAGAGACGGGGAGGGAGCTACTCGACTGCAGGTGACAGGAGTGCCTCGATGCGGGAGGGGGAATAGGAAAGGAGCAGTGACTTGAAATAGAAAAGAGCATGAAGGGAATGATGGGTGAAGGGTGGATCTTCATCACAATAAAGTGAAGGCAGCCCAGGTACCACGTACAGATTTATAGAGGAAGGAAATGGCGAGATACAGGCCCAGTCTTCTGTCTTCCTCTCCAATGGGGAAGAATCTTGGATGTTCACTCAATGAAAAATCAATATATTAAGTTAGTCACTCGAGACAAGAGACTAGGAAAGATATCGTAGGAGCCCCTGGCCTTCTAACAAACATATTTGTCCAAGTATTTGTATTTAGCCTGAAGACACGCCTTCAGCTGACGTGACAAGGAATATGAGCACAGAGGCTCTTGGGGACTGAGGGGCTTATGCACACCAGCCCCTCTCTTCGACCCTAGGTTAAAGCAGCCACTGCCCATGGTCCCTAGAGAGTTGTGTGTGGTTCTGACTGCCCTGGGGCAGAGCCAGGTGCAGGGTTCCTCGGCTGCTTCCCCAGCGATGGATGACTGGTATCTCTGCCCGACACACACCAAGAGCAGGATGGGACTCTCCCAGGAACTGGTCTCGGAAGTTACATGAGATTCTACCTCGATTCCCCCTGCTTTTCATTCTGCAGAGCCAGGTGCAGGGTTCCTCGGCTGCTTCCCCAGCGATGGATGACTGGTATCTCTGCCTGACACACACCAAGAGCAGGATGGGACTCTCCCAGGAACTGGTCTCGGAAGTTACATGAGATTCTACCTCGATTCCCCCTGCTTTTCATTCTCATTGGAGATGAGGAACTTGGCAGCTGTCTTGAGTGTCGTTGAGCACCGACGTACAGGAATCCTGTCTAATCCTTTGGTTTGCTGAGAGGATGACAATTGTCCACTCTTGTCTGTGGTGACTGCTTCCAACATGCAATCCCGGCTCACAGTTCATCACATCCCCACAGGGGTTCCTACACTGCCGGGCAGAGGTCATGATTCACACACATAAAGCACATTTGCATGTGTGTACTTTCCACATCAATCCAGTCCTGGGAGGCATCTCATCTTCATGTTAGAAATGAGGACTCAGACCCAGCTGAGAGGTGGAACGGGCATTTGACCCGTGTCTTCTGACTCCCGGTCCAGTGCTCTTCACTGACACACTGCCTTTGCACACGTGTTTGCTCATGTGCTTCTCTTTTATTCTACCGACATTTATGGAATACTTACTAGGTGCCAGCCCCAGTTCTAGGCTCCAGGGATATAAAAGTGAATTAAACAGACATGGTCACTGTCCTCGTGGAGCTTACAATAGTTCCTATGTAGTATGCTATCTGCCGGCAATGACAGAAGTGCAGGGTGCTGTGGAGCACTGGGCACGTCACCCATGGTAGACTCACACGGTCCTGGAGAGCCACTGAGTAAGAGACATCACAGTGGAAACTCAGGGGTTAAGTAGAAATTAGCCAGATGAAGAGAGAGGCTTCAAGCAAGAGAGTGTGCCATTTCATGGAACTGAAGGCCATTCAGGCCAGCCAGAAAAGGTGGGGGAGTATTACAGAAGCAGCTGGAGAAGTCAGCAGGAGCCCAAGCACGAAGAGTCTACTTTGCCACGTTAAAGAATTTGGACTTTGTCCTGAGGTCACTGGAGAGCCCTTAAGGAGTTATAAGCAGGGGAGTAACAGGATCAGGTTTGCATTTAAGAAGGATGGCTCAGGCGAAAACACGGAGACTCATCTGAAGGCAGGTAGCAAGCAGTGGTAGAAGTAATCTGGGAGAGAGATGGCCACGTTCTGCTCGAAGGCAGCTGCATAGGAATGAAGCCAAGTGGAATGCCGTGATGGCTATTGAGGACAGAGTGGCTGGGACTCCAAGACCGAGTGAAGGGCCAGTGGAGAGAGGGGCAAGGATGGTGTGCAGGTGACCGGCATGAGCCATGGGTGGGCAATGGTGCCATGCAGTGACAGAGGAACAGGAGGCATGGGGGACGTTTTCAGGGGAGGTGATCAGCTCTTCTTTGGCTACAGTGAATTTTAGTTATCTGCAGGGCATCAAACAGGCAGCTGGATACATGGGTCAGAAACTAAAGCAGGACTGGGATGGAGATTTGGGAGGTGTCAGTAGAGATAGCAAAGAAGACTACAGTGAATTTTAGTTATCTGCAGGGCATCAAACAGGCAGCTGGATACATGGGTCAGAAACGAAAGCAGGACTGGGATGGAGATTTGGGAGGTGTCAGTAGAGATAGCAAAGAAGATGTTGGCGGGAATGGAATGCCTAGAGAAAGTAGGTAAAGTGAGGAGAGGAGATAGGACCAAATCCTGAGGATTGCCAACATCCACAGAAGAGGCTGCAGAAGAAGAGTCTGCACAGGAGACTGAGAAGGAGCTGCCAGTTAGAGAGGGGAAAAAGCAGGACAGCCAGGTGGTATGGAAGCCAGTGACACAGGGCTTCCCCAGGGCCCATACGGTGCCTGCCTGGCGCCCAGGGGGAGCTGTCACCTAGAGAGGGCTGGGTGTCACGGGAAGCCAGGTTTGTGAAAGAATGGTCAGAGTTCTGCCTTTCTTCTCCCTGCCAAGCCCAGCCCTGGCCCCAGCCTGTGGATTTTCTGTGCGGGTGCACATAGCAGTCTGCCGGTGTCCACTGTAACTGCACCCAGCTACGCTGCACTTCCCAAAACGAGCCATGCAGCTAGTGACACTCTGATAGAAATGCTTTGGCGCCAGTGACAAGAAACCCTCGGGGCTTAACAGCAGTCCTGGCTGAGACTTCTCCCTGCCTCTCATCAAGGAGCAGCCTCCCTGCCAACCTAGGCCTCGCCTCCTCAGCAATGAGCGGCAGCTTAGGGTGTTGTCTGGGGCTGCAATGGGCCTGAGGACAGGTCAGCACAGGTTCAGCCACCTCAGAACCTCAGACACAGGTGGGCTCCCTGAATCATCTCATCAATGGGATGTGCCTCTTTTAGAAGGTCCAGGAGAGCAGAACCCAGTCTGGGACAGGAGGAAGGGGAGGGAGTGGGGGATAAGGGAGACTTGGGCTGGCTGGAGAGGCAAGAAGATGCAGGCTGGGCCAGGTGAACATGGCAGCACGGGGGGTCACCTTCATCCTCACCTCTCTCCCAGCCTCCCCCTTTGCTTCTCATCCTTACCACCTCCCCTGACACTTTCCCTTTTCCTCTTCTCCCTCAGGGTTAGGCTTTTCAGAGTTTGTCCTGACAATCAGAGATCAGGAACACATGTGGGTGGGGTGGCCTGGAGTGGTAACAACTTCCAGAGTGCAAGGAAAATGGTCTCATTAAGATGGCACAGCCCTCAGACCACACCTCTCCAGTGGGAAAGCCCTTTATAGCTCTGTGCTGGGCTGCAAAGGAGAGACAGGAACAGCTCGTGGCTTCCCCTGCAGTTTCTGCCAGCTCTGTTGCAGGACAGCTCTTTGGAGAGGGTTGACCACAGCACTAAGCAGCTCCCTCTGCCATGCTCCCTGCACACATCCGGACACTGCAAGGCCCATCAGGGCTTCTCCGGGCAGTGCTACAGTGCAAATTGCCTCTTATATTGTCTTCCCTTTTCTATCTGTACTCTGGTTTCCTCCAGTATTGACATGAATTTCAGCAGTTTTGCAGGCTTGTTCTTATATTTTCCTTGTCCCAGAATCTAAAGATTTCAGAACTCTATGGAACAGGCCATTAGAGGAGTCATTCACTGGGCAATGCATGACTGCCAAATCCTATTACATCCTAGGTATTGAGGATGGACACACCAGTGGTCAGACAGTCTCAGACAGCCATGGTCCCTCCCTTAGCAGAACTTAGAGTAGGAAGGTAGTCCTCACCTCCTGAGTGGCCTGGGCCGAACCTCAGATTACACCTGCCCAGCAACAAAAACCAGTGTGAGCCCGTGGAGCCTAGTACAGTGGACTACACGTCCTGTGAGTATTTGTTGAACTGAATTAAGTCTGACTCGCATCAAATGGAACTGCATTTCTCTCTTAGGGTGACAGGCCCTAGCTGAAGAGAGGACATATGTAATCTATGATGAACCTGAACAGCCTTAACAAGGGAGCCAGGGGTGGAGTCCCAAGAAACCTAACATTGAGAGAAAAATCTAGTCCCCTTGCCTGGAAACTTCCTGTCTGCAGTCCCAGGCCAAACAGACAGATTCAGAAAATAGCAATGACATAATTCACACTTCTTTTCCATCAAGCTCAGAGCAGTCGTGGCACTCTGGCCTTTGCTTATGTTGGTCCCCTGTCTGGAATGCCTGCCTCTCCCAGCTTCCTTAACAAAATCCTATGCAACTGAAGTATTTATGGATGAAATAATGTGGTATCTGGGATTTGCTGGGACACAGCAAGATTTGGAGAGTAGGTAGAGGATGGGGAGAGGGAAGATAGTTTAAATAAAATTGGACAATTAATAGAAGACAATGAGTATGTGAGCCTTCATTCGACTCTTCTGTTTTGTGTATATTTGGAAATTTCCACAATAAAAAGCTTCCTAAAAACTTCTATGCATCTAAAAACCTAAGTCAATCCCTCTTTGTACATGAAGCTTTCCTGACTACTCCCCACGCATGGACAGGCCCTTCTCTAGTCAAACTCTAATGCATGACTAATGTTAACCAAGACAGCACAGTGATTTACTATAGCTGTATATTACGTGCTTTGATCCATAGGTTTTCAATTGCCTCTTTAATTTCATGGAAAAAGGAGAGGAAGTGAAAACAAACATTTTGTAAGGGAAATGTGTAGAGAAACTAAACTACATGTTTCTCATATAGACTGTATCCTATGTTGTTTCTCTAACGCAACGTTGGGCTCATAGTGGGTGTCTCATAAATATGTCAGAAAATACAAGGAGTCTTCAAAAAGTTTGTGGAAAGATTCCTATTATCTTTCAATTCCATTTTTTCCACAAATTTGCTGAAGTGCCCTCACATAGAGAAATCATTAACTAAACATCAGCACAACCATCTGGCGAACTAGTATTTAGTCATCAAAGATAAGAGTTTCTAATGAGAGAAATCATTAACTAAACATCAGCACAACCATCTGGCGAACTAGTATTTAGTCATCAAAGACAAGAGTTTCTAATGATATAGGAAAGTTCTTATGTTATAACGCTAAGTGGAAAAACAATCAGTGCACAAAATCAAATATATAGTGTGATCTCAACCCTATAAGAACTGGCTAGAAAAAAGACTGGATGGATATGTATATCAAAATGTTGCTTATTTCTGGGTAGGAGATTATTAGGGAATTAAAAAATATTTTTAATATCTGGTTTAATAATCATATATAGTAGGAGTCAGCAAACTTCTTCTATAAAGGGCCAGATAGTAAATATTTTCAGCTTTGTAGGCCACACAGTCTCCGTCACATCTTCTTAAACTGCTGTTGTAGCACAGAAGCAGCCATAGACAATCTATGAATAATAGCATGTGGCTGTGTTCCAATATGATTGTATTTACAGAAACAGGCAGCGGGCTGAATTTGTCTAATAACCAGCCATAGTTTGCCAATCTCTGATGTATTTCCTTATAATCAGAAAAAAAAAAATGCTACTTAAATATGTATTCTTTGGCTGTAAGACCTCAGTAAAATGATTAATAGATCACACTACAGAAACTCTATAGCCATGCTTTATTCCGGTACCCCTGCATCACAAAACAGTATAAATCAAAAATCATAAATTAGAGAATATGAGAATGAAAATTCCATGCTGAGGAGAGTAAAAATTCACAATACCTGTAACTAATACAAATTTGACTTCTAATTTTAAGCCTAATATACTTCACATATTTAGATTTTCTTTTAAGTCTTTTAATAAAGTTTTAAAGTATTTTAGAGACCTCTTAGAAATCCATTATTTTAAAAATATGATATAGGATGAATAGAAAAAAAGTACAATTTTTCTTTCTTTCTTTCTTTCTTTTTTATTTTTCTCCAGGTTTTCTGAAGCAAAGGCCCTGGGAGAAAGTATAAATGAAGCAAGAAGTAAAATTGGTAAGCAGATGATATCCTGTGAGCCTCTTTCACAAGACCATTTTCCTGGTGAAAATCAGGTCATGATGTGCCTCCAAATAGTCATGAAGCTTAGTGTTAGAGGAGCCTCTGCCAAGAAAGCTGCTTCAAAAGAGCCTTTCCTTGGAAGTTTGTCATTCCTCCCACCACTCATCAGGAAAAGCACTATCTTTTGTCTAGAACTCGAACTTTTCATCCTCTTGCAGGCCTGAGCTCTAGTATCCCAATGAGAAAGTTTTGCTTTTCCCTGGTGTTTTTCAACAATAGCTCAACAATTCATAACCGCACAATTACAGTGGTATCATTTTATATTTTCAAGTGCTAGGAAACACTTTTACACCTCCAAAATCTTATACTTAGCATTTTCAGCACAGGTGTGCACTTTGCAGCACCATGCATGAGCCAGTGGGAGTGTAAAAAGCAAAAATGAGCCTGGTGCCTTCCCGGGGTGCAGGCTGCTGAGCAGGGCTCCCCCACTTAGGTGAGCACCCCTAGAAAGATGAGGTTAATGCAAGAGGCAAACTTAATAAATGTGTGCCTCGAATCTTTTTCAAAGTGAGAGAAAAATGCTTCTTTCATCCCAGCAGGAAGACGCAACAGAGACCCATCTCCCAGGCTCAGGGCAGCTTCCCAGAGTGATCCCTTGTGCTTTCACTTCTATGCACAGGAAGGCAGCAGTTACATGGTCATGGCTGGCTCTCTGGGTCCCTCCATCCCCCCTCTTCTTCCTCCCACAAGTGAGGACAGGAGAGAAGATACTGTGAGTGTCCTCTTTGGCTTTTTCCTACAGAATATCGAAAACCATGAGAGCCCCAGGCAGTCTTAGTCTGGGAAACAGAAGTCCCAGGTCCCCTCTTTAGCCTGAGGCAGAAAGGGCTGAAGCAGCCAGGCCCTGAGCCAGGCCCAGCAACCACGCTGAGAATCCCTGGGCACAAGATGGGGGCAAAATGTCCCTGTATTTTCTCTAGCCTCTGACTGAAATTTAGCACTACCTCCAATGATGTATGTAGGCACCAGACCCCAGTAGCACTGGCAGCACCTTCCATCAGTGGAAATCACAGGCATTTTCATGTCACATCACAGTGTGGCAGACATTGTAAAATATCTTTTATGCTCAACAATGCTTCAAAATTATAGTAGTTATTAGACCCACCATTAGATCTTGTTATTTAATGCATTTATATAAAAGTACATAAATATTTATCACGAAAAGTTTTTAACTTTTGATAACTATTTCAGTGTAATTGGTTTCTCTTAGAAGTCTATGTGTCTTACATTATACACCTAAAATCATTACTCTGAGAGAGGTCCATGGTTTCATCAGACTTCCAGAAGATCTTGGCACCAAAAAAAAAAAAAAAAAAAAGATTACCAAACCCTTTCTTAGGCGGAACTCCATAGAATTACATTTTTTTAATGGAGGTTAGGAGTGTGTGCATTTTTCTTCAGATATTATCCATACCTTATTCAATTCTCAAAGGAGTCAGTAATCAAAACCAATAAGGAAATTGATTCTAGTCTGATGCTCTATCAGCAGTGCCAGGACTTCATCAACAGTGCCATCAACAGTGCCCGACAGAAAAGCAGACCCCTTACTGAGGGGCAGCCCAGTCCCAGACAGCAGGGCAGTGGTGGCCTACCTGATTTAGGTCCCTTAAAAGGAAGGGGAGGCAGGAAGGAAAAAGGAAGCAGATTTCAGTGGATCCAGGATCAATTTTTCAGCATTGTCTGACCTCAAGGGACCCAATCATCTGTTTTTATCCTTGAAGGGATAAGAAAGACCTTTTTTACACTGCTGCTCCCCCCAAAATAATATAAAGTTTTGCTCTTGAGAGATACTTAACTCTGAAAAGCAAAATAAAACTGTTCCAACATTAATGTAATAGGCCAATGATAGAGGGCGCCAATTGCCGGTACAAATATACTTAATTTTTCACTATGAGTACAATGGGTTGTAAGCACAAATAATTATGAATTCTCCATGATTTTGGTGCAATGATGTGTGTTGGTGGACCCAGGTTTCCACATTCTCAAGATCGGGCAAGTTGGAGGCTGCCTACTGCTGCACAGATTGTGCCCTGCCCACGAGCCAGGGGTAGAGGAAGCGAGTTTTATAATTATAAAGTGTCCACATGTGCCCGCAGAAGCCCTGGGCAAGTAAACTTTTGTTTTCCCCCCAAAATAACAAATAGCATTCACTCAGGTGCTGAGATTCAATCTTCCACTGCTACTGAGAAAGCAGCTAGTTCAGAGGGGCTGAAAAAGCCAGTGTCACTCTTCACTTTATGCAAAGGGCAGACTAAGAACTATGGCCTGGCCACACACCTTTCAGAATGTGTTCTTGATCCAATAGATCCCAGATGTGTAGATCATTGAGACTCAGCCCCATCTGAACAAGGATCTCACGGTGCTTAACCACAGGGGTAGCCACCATCGCAGCACCTCAGACACCAGGTTAAGATTAAGGACATAAGAGTTGGAACTCATACACATAATTAAAATTTTCAAGGAAACCTTGAAAGAAACTGATTTCAGGAAATTTTTGAAATTACTGAGTGCATTTTTCCTTGGGAGAAATTAAATCAAGCAGAATTTGCGATTTCCAAGGAGTCCTTTAATGAATCTAGGAGTCAGGAGGCGGGAGGATGGCACGGATATACCATGATGTGTGCGGGATGGTGACTTGTCTCCACTCCCAAGCTGTGCCACATCCTGCCTCCGGACCTTGAGTCAGGACTGGGAGGCTGAGGGGTGCACATGTAATTGGCCTGCAGAGAGAAAACGAAAGCTGTACTTGTGAACTACCAATCAGCCAGCCCACATATTTGAAGCTCAGGTTGCCACACTCTCCTCAGGTAATTTGTTTTTTTTTTGTTTTTTTTTTTCTGAGATTGTGATCTAGAACTGCCCTTTGAGTTTCATTCTCAAAATCCCTAAATGCTGTCAATTCAGTAGTTGCCACATAATATATAATTTTTACATGGTGTCATCAGTCATCAAAACTTCCATATTATTTCCTTTTTTTATAAGAAGCTAACCCAACCCAACTAGGTAGATAAATTCTTACCACAAACTTCTTTTTGTACTTCTCTTTACAACGTTTCCATCAATCATAAAGTTGAAACAAGTTGATACCAGAAATGGAAGAAATAACCAATTTAGAACCTCCCTGAAAAATAATAGGGTCTTTGTTTCTGTAGGAGAGCCAATTTTATTGCACTTACCAGCTCCACACACGGGAACATCAGGCTGCTTTTTGTCGCATGGACTGTGTTTTGAATAGGTTCATATGCTGCCTACTTCCATCAGTCATGTTTCTAAAAACGCCATTGAGCTCAAACTAGGAGAAAAGACTTAGACCACGTTAGAGACGGGGGCATAAAACAGGCATTTTTTCACTTACTAGAATTCTGGCATTAGTTTTTGTACATCCGTGTTCTACCACTGGCAGCATTGTCTTTGGCGAAAGGGCAATGAATGGCTGTTCTTTGGCGCAAGGCCCAGTCCTCAACCAGTCCAGGAACCAGCTGCCTTGGAGGCAGGTGAAAGAGTTTGACTGACACCTCTTGGCATTTGTTCATCCTCTACAGACCCCTCCAGGCCTAAATGAAAACTAATGTCACAGGAGGCTGCAAAGAAGGGTTTTCACGAGTGAGCCTCTCAGTGATCAATTAAAATATCATAGGGAATGTAATAGAAGGAGCTGTAGGCAAGAGGCGAAGGAAAAAAACCAAACATGAGAAAAGCTAGCAAACCATTCTGGAAGTTTTCTTCCTTCTACTTCAAATTCAAAGAAGGACTCCAACTCATCGTTTAAACAATATCCTTTAAAAAATGTTTCTCTCGTATATTTGAGATTGGGGAAAATCATTTCTCAGATCTGGGTCTTCATCAGCAAAATAAATCGGACTGTTTTTTCCTGTTTTTCAGTTTTGTGCATGTTCTGTACATAATCTTCACTCGAGGTTTACCTTTGGACCTATCTGCTGCATGTTGGCTTCTAGTGTCTTCTCCTAGAGTAGGGAACAGACAACATCCAGGTCATTTTTCTAGATTATGGTGGCCTCAGTCAGCTCTATCACTTGTTACTGTTTGTTGCCATCTTCAAACAACAAGGACGAGAACAGTAATAGCAGCCTCCACCATTTACTGAGCACCCACTCGGAGCTGGGCTGAGAACCTCACCTACGTTATCTCACTTAATCCTCCTGGGGAAGAGACATGACCTATAAAGTGGGTTGCCATATGTCATAGATTCTAAGGTACACAATTTTTACACTCAACACAGGATGCATTTAACCATCCCATTTGGCCATATTTTCACATTTTAAAAACCTCTGTAATGAGAATTGTTTTTATAGTTGATTTTTAGATTCTATGAAATAAGTTATTTTCATTATTTTATGGATTTTTTTAAATAGAATTTCAGTTAAGTGGTCTAGTAACTGGCCAAAGTGCAATTAAAATTCATTTCTGTCTAACTCCAAAACTTTTTAATACTGTGTACTATCTCCATAAATCTGTGTACTATCTTTGACATTTTCTTCTGATTTTTAAATTTCACTAAAATGTTACTTGGTTTTCCTGAATATTTGACCTCTATCTTGCATGATACGCCCAACGAAAGTCTCAAACCAGATCTCAGCTCAG
The DNA here is from genome assembly GCF_000696425.1 of Galeopterus variegatus. Classification (NCBI taxonomy): domain Eukaryota; kingdom Metazoa; phylum Chordata; class Mammalia; order Dermoptera; family Cynocephalidae; genus Galeopterus; species Galeopterus variegatus. Next base: position 27,971 of record NW_007728598.1, on the reverse strand, counting down.
GAGCTTCGAGAATAGCCCAAGAAAATTAAAAGGAACTTTGTAACATGATTAATGCTAGGTCATCTTTGTCACACTGGGGCCCAGTCGTGGGAGCAAGTGGGTCTGAAGCCCAGCTTGCTCTCACTCTGTAGTCCATGTGCACCCACTCAGAGTACATCAGCCCATAGGAAGGCATGCCTTGATCTAGTTTGCACAAAGGTGCCCTCTGGGCTTGCAGCAGTCCTGGTGGGATTCAGTGTACCACATGGGTTCAGTGGTTTGGAAAACAGAATTGAAGGGTTATATTTTCAAGCTCTCTACAATTCCAACTGAGTCAGTTTACTGATGCTTCAGAAAACATGAGAGAATTCAAAGCTTAAACTTAGATGAGGTTTAGTAGGAATAGATAATAATGAAGTATTTATGCTTAAGTACCAAAATCAGCAAATGGGGACTAGAGAAAGCCTGATTAAGGGCAGGCATAGAAGATATCAAGGACCAGAAAATAAAAATGTGTTACCTAAAGTAAAAATATACTATATTCTCAAAAGCTGGAAATGCAGAAGCTGAGATGTCATTCTTTCCCTCTGCCCAACATTTCTATCTGTCTACATGTGTTGCATTTCCTCGGAAACTCCAGCTCTCTGCAAGAGAGATGGTGTTCAGAGAAAAGTAGCTAAAGTGATGATTAAAAAATTACAAAGTAGATTCTTGCTTTATTGAGTGACTTACTACATACTTATTTTAAATAACAAGCTCAGTTTTGGGATTAGAGTATTTATTTGATTTTAAAAAATTACATTTATCAAAAAAAAATTAAATTGATATGCACCCAGTCTGCATTGGCCTGGATGTTTGACTGTAAGCTTAAAAGGAAATTTATTGTCTCATGTAATTGGGAAGTCTAAGAAGTGTAGAAGTCTTCAAATGCCTCCCTCTCTTCTCCTCTCCTCTCCCTTCCTCTCCCCTTCCCTCCCTCTCCATATCACAGTTCTTCTTGACTAAATTATCTGACAATCTCACCCCATTTAGTGGCAAGATGCCCCCAGAAGCTCTAAGTTTACATGCTCTGTAGAATTCAAAATTCCAGCAAAAGGGATCTTTCCCAACAACATTGGCAAAAGTCCCTGGAGGAAGGAGTGATCGACCTGGTTTAAGTCAGGTGCCCATATCTGAACAAATCCAAATATCCAGGATAATGAAACACTCTGATTGACGAGGCCTAGATCTTGTGCTCACTCCTTAGGTGGACACTTAGGCCATCTGCATCACATAAACTGAATAAGACTTTAAGGGATCAAAGAGGTATCTTTCTCCAAAGGAAGAAATTCTGGGCATACGAAGACCATATTTATTATAGACCTTACAGAAATGTATCTATGGCCTGAAACAGGAGACATCTATAAGGGAATGGATACTAGTTCCTATGAGAAAAGATAAGTTAGACTTATTCATTCTGGCGGGGAAAAAAGGTGTGAATGGAGAACTTAAAAACTGGCTTTAAGTACAGGTGCATCTGCTATAATGAAATCAATGCAAAATGACATGCTAAAAAACAACAGGGATTGTAGGAAAATTAAGATTGGGGAAGACCTCTAAAACTCATGCTACTTTATAACTAGAACTCTAACACAATCAATTACAATTCTAATAAAAATAATTATACAAAAAGACATGTAAAATTCTTAACATGTAAAGAAACACGATCTAAAATATCAGATTTTTTCCCCCAAAATGAGGATGTCCTGATAGAAGGCATAAGGAAGGGCTGCTGAGTGATGCAGACATGAACAATATGTTCAGAGATGGGAAGGGCAGCACAGTAGGCACTTCTAAGAGGGAGCACATAGCCCCACCGGACCACAGAAAGGAACATGGGAAGAAGGACTGGGGCTCGGGCCTGCCTTCCTCCGTAGCCTTCTGGGCTCAGCTGTGCTAGCTTACTTTGTATTCAGCTGCTTTTATTTGGTGATGCAAACTTTAACTTGTCAGGGAAAAACTCCTATGTGAACAAATGAGCCTGTTGTATTATACTGGCATCATATCCAATTGCATATGAGCTAATTCCTGTTAAATAAACATAGTTTATATAAGAGAACTCACTGTATACTACTTGATGGTATACAGAGGGACTGATAAATTGTAATTCAGCTTTAAGGAGACTCAAAAAGAAATAATTTTCAGTTATATTGAAAGTATATTTGATCATGTGAAAGAACATTTGTCCAGAAAATTATTAAATGGATGGAGATCTTGGAAATCTTGAAAAGCAGGAAAGAAAAGCATCTTTCTGAGATGACTCATGTATCTAGAGATGAAAAGAGCAGAGGTGATTTCTTAAGGTCCAACAATTCAGGTGTCCCTGAAGTTGCAGTATGTTCCAAGACATGCAGTTATCTGAGTGACAGTATGACTGATATCTTCACAAAATTGATTGAATGTTTTACTATTATAGTTTGGAGATCAAACAAAAAAATGCTTAGGTGCCAGCTGGGGGGCTGCAGAGTATATCCACTGACAAGAGGCAACACTAATAATTGTCATGTATAGAAAAGGAGGCAGTAATTTGGTCGGAATGTCAGCAGAAAAGATGGATGGTTGCTTCCCAAGAGTCCTGACAGAGTAGTCTTATCTTAGTGAGTAGACCAAGGTACAGGACCTGGACTCAGCTTGGAGGATTCAGGAAGGATGACCCATGCCAATCAAATGTACTATAAACCAAAGAGGCGATTTATTAATTTACCATGGTGGATGTCCTTCTATAGATAGGCACTCTTAAACAGCCTCAATCCAGGGCATTTCCTCCATGGGAACAAATTAGATTGGTTATTGACTGATAAACGGACATCTCCAAACACAAAAGGAATCAAAACAAGGAGAAGGAAGGAGTTTTGAGAGAGAGATTCTCACAGTGAAGCCTCACAAGGTGTCCATTGCCTGCAAGAGCAAGCATCCCTGCAGCAATTACATTGCTTGGTCCAGTCTCTCTCTTCTCTGGACAGTGTTCATTCATCACTGCCAACTTGCCTGACTGTTCTACAAGCTGACTGGCCCCCTTCTGTGCACAATACCCCTTTTCCCAGATGAGATAAAATACTGTTTGCTAGGTATCTTCTTACTAAATTATAATTATATCTCACTCCTGCCAGGATGAACCCCAAGTCCTTTGGGGTTTTGAGGTTTTTTACTTTATTTAACAGATCAACAAAATTTGCAAACCTTTATCTAGACTGACCAAAATAATAATTAATAATAATAATAATAATAATAAAAGAGAAAGAGAAGACCAAAATTACTAAAATCAGAAATAAAGCAGTGGCATTTTACATTGTTATTATGGGGGTTTGTTTGTGGTGGTAAGATTTAGTTTCTTTCTCTTCATCATTTGCATTTTTTTCTACCAGTGGGTTTTCTTCTTTCTTGTGTATTTATAATAATGCGTATCATTTTTCAGATTTCAGATGTATGACTTCCTTGAGAATTTCTTGCAGAGCCAGTCATGCGGTGGTGAACTCCCACAGTTTTTGTTTGTCTGGAAAATACTATTTTCCCCTCATTTCTGAAGGGTAGCTTTGCTGGGTATAGTATTCTTGGCCAGCAGGTTTTTTTCTTTAAGTATTTTGAATATATCATCCCATTTTCTTCTGGCCTGTAGAGTTTCTGTTAAGAAGTCTGCTGTTAGCCTGATAGGGGCTCCCTTATAGGTGACTTGATGCTTTTCTCTTGATTCTTTTAATATTCTCTCTTTGTCTTTGAGCTTTGCCAATTTGACTATAATGTGTCTTGGAGAGGATCTTTTTGGGTTGAATCAGTTTGGGGAACTTTGAACCTTCTGGATCTGAAGGTCCATGTCTCTCCATATATCTGAGAAGTTTTCCATTATTATTTCATTGATAGGTTTTCCATGCCCTTTCCTTTCTCCTCCCCTTCTGGAACACCCGTAATTTGAATGTTTGTGCACTTAGTACTGTCTGCTAACTCTCTTAGATTTCCTTCATTTTTTAAAATTCTTTTTTCCTTTGTTTATCTGTCCGGGTATTTTGAAAAGATTATCTTCAAGATCAGAAATTCTTCTGCTTGTTCTAGCCTGCTGCTTAAGCTATTTGTGGTGTTTTGTTTTGTTTTTTTCTATTTCATTGAGTGAATCTTTCAGTTCCATGAGTTCTGCTACATTTTTTTAAGGTATTAATATCTTTCTAAATTTCTTCCTTCATATCCTGGATTTTTATTTCTTCTTTAATTGTGGTGCCTGAGTCTTCTTGTATCTCAGTGTGTTTCCTGAAGATCGTTGCTCAGAATTCCTTTTCAGTCATTTCAAGGGTTATCTGCTCTATAGGGTCTGGTATTTGAGAATTATTGTATTATTTTGGTGGTGTCTTGAGTTTTCATACTTCTCATATCTCTACATCAATATCTGGTAAAGCCGTTGCTTCTTCTATTACTCTAGATTGAGCTTTGAGGAGAGAGACGTCCTCTTCTTTTTCAGTCTCCTTTGGTGACTCTTTTTGTGTCAGTGCAGTTGAGTGTCTGGTGGGCCACATGTATGGTGGCTGTGGCTACTTCTGTGGTGTCAAGCCACTTTTTTGGCAGCCATGGCTGTGGTGATGGCTATGGTGGGTCACCTGCACAGAAGTGGTATTTTTGGCATGCTCTCTTGCCTGTTTCTGGAGCGGGGGGTGTTGCCTTTGGTTCCTACCTAGGACCCTGTGTGTGTTCTCTTGCCTGCCTCTGGGTGGAGGAGGCTGCCCTCAGCTCCTTCCCAGGACCCCAAATCTCTTTGAGTAGTGTTTTTGGGTCACAGAAGCAATCACTATTGGTTTGGCTCTTTTGATTTTCAGAAATAGAAACCAAGCTGAGCCAGCTCAGGCTCAGGAGGCCTGTGTGGTGATGACAAGCATCTCACTAATATATAATCATAAGGTCTGGAGCCCCTCCAAGCTGGAATGGGAGCTGGAACCAGGATCTGGGGAGCCACCAGGAACCAGCACTCTTCCTCCGTGCCTCCCTTGAGCTTCCTGCAACCTCTCTGTTCTTGCAACTTGCTGGCCCTGCTGACCGTAAGTCCTGCTTTCTCATGGCTTTGGTCTGCCCTGGCCCCAGCTAGACCCAAAAGTATCCCTTAACATTTGGTCCCAAGGCTAACAAGATGTTTATTTGCTTGATTGTTAGCTAAAAGGTATGAGAAAGAAAACTTGACTGGCCCAATTTACATTTTCTAGGCCTTCAGGACAGTAGCTGCTGGCGGGCTTAATTAAGCATGTGCTGTCTCAGGTCAGAAACCCATTTCTGGTCCAGGCAACTGTGGCTGGGGGTGGGGAGCAGAGGTCTTGTCTGTCATAGGCAGCAAAGGCTGAGGGGAGAAGGTTTCTCTTTTACAAAGAGGATGGGTAGGTCAGGCAGAATGATTGGCATCTAGTATCCTCTTAGTTTTCTCTCATGGAAGAGCTGTGTGAAGATTTTTCCTGGTTCAGCTCTTATAAGGAGACATCAGTTCATTAATTTCCAGGTTCTTGAAGAAGCATCTCACTTTTGCCCCTTTGCTTTACCAACAATAGTAGTGACTAGTCTTTGTAAGGTGCATTATAATTTACAGGGTTTTTATTTTACTATTTTTATATAGTCAAATCCATTGATCTGTTCTTTCATGATTTCTTGCATTGCTTTTGTACTTAGAACGGGTCATGGTAACAATAATAACGATGGGTTGTTCATTTCTAAGTATCTGTTTAATACTTTCCTAAATTTTCTTGTAGGCTTTTTTATTGTTCCATTTTTCACACTCAACTCATTTAGGATTTATTGTGGAATATGGTATAAGCTGAGGCTTTAAGCTGAATCTTTTTCAAGTAACCAATTTTCCCAGCACCTATTTCATTTTAATGAAATGCCTTCAAATAAAATTTCTTCCCCTCATAGGAAAGTCATTTCAGGATTTCAGAAGGCAGCTGATGCATTCCAATCTCATCATAGCAGTAATGTACATACTTGACATGATAATTTTCATTCAAGCATTTCAAAAATAACTTTGCCAGCAGATACTATTATCTAGATATCAGAATAACCCTGCAAAAAAGTAGCAACTTAATGTAAACCAGAATCTCCTAGATGCATCACACAGGGGCATATCTATATATGGGTGGTGCATTCAGGCTGAGGGCTCTCTCAGCCCTCTCTAAAGGAAAGGGGACTATCTTTAAATACAGCAGCTCCAGCTCGGCTCAGCTTACTGATTTGCCAAGGAGAGATAGCTGGTAATAGGTGTTTTACTTCTAAGGAGAACAAATGTGTTTCATTGTCTCATAGTGATTAGAAGGAGGAACAATTGTCACTGGGGTAGAAGTGGGGTCGGGGACTTTGTCAGTGATGCTTACAGGGAAGAGCCACAAATCACATAGGGTTTCCTGTGTCTACTGTCGACCACCCTGAAAACATTTATGAATTCCCTGCTGAGAACACACCAGTGTAGGACATGCCTCCCCAGCAGTGGCCATCCCACTCAGGGTGGAGACAGCCTAAGTTTAGTGCTGGCTTCATGTGGTAACCTGACCCTGTAGACCAGACTCACTCTCTAAAGCACAGTCTGCACCACAACTGATTTAAGCAAGCCTAAAAATATGCATGTGCAGCCTCACAGCAAGCTGTATTGGTTAAAGCCGAGAGCTTTAGAGGATGGGATGAAACACAATGCAGAGACTCATGCCCACCAGCAGGGCCTCAGCACTGCCCTGCCAGCAGGTAGATGGCTGCCACTGGACAACACATAGGAAGCGGAGGTACCCCTGAGCACACATAGGCTACTACATCACTCATCAGGCATCTCATGAACAAAGCCCACTTGGGCAGTTTGTGTGGTGAAAATAGTAACTGCAGGAACTTGGCAGCTGCCTGAGCATGGCTGTAAGGGTGGCCAGGGGCAGGACAACTGAAGGAGTGCCGTGGGGACTTCCCAATGTTTGGACAGAGCTGGGATTGCCTGAAAGGACTAGGAGTAAACAGAGAAGCTCTTGGCCAGCCACCATGTGTCTAATCACAGACTTGAGGCCAGCAAGGATCACAGAGGTAGAGTCCCCACCATAATAATAACAGCTAACTTTGACAGAGGTATTATTATTGTCCCCTTATTACAGATGAGTAAACTGAGCCTTGAAAAGGTTAATAAACATGCCCAACAATACACAGATAGGTAAGGGGTAGAGCCAGAACTTGAACCCCATTTCTGTTGGGCTCCAGCATCAATGCCCTTAGTCAGATGGCAAGAAAAGTCACGACTAAGGAGGAATTAGTCCACTACTGTTTAGGTGCCAGGGAAAATCACATGTCTTCTCTGAGTTCAAGTTCATGATCAAAAGAAGAGAAAGGAGCCAGTGAAGAAGGTCTTTTCCCCATCTTTACTCCAAAAAAGAAAATAAAGGACAGAGGCAGAAGATTGTTGGGAGGTAGAGAAGGACTAAGTCAGTCAAGGCAGGTTGAGCCTTCCTTCCTAGGGGCTCTCCCCTGATCTGGAGTTTAGAAGGTCATGGATTCTTTTGGGGAGAAGAGGGCTGTAGTTTCTGTCTCTTTTTAATTGCAGAAGTGATTCATGAGTACATTTTGCCATAGTTCAAACAATACATTAATATACATATCAAAATGTAAGATCCTACTTTGTTTCCTCTCCCCCAGCACCAAACATACCCCTCCCCAGAGGGGAGTAGCCACTTTCAACAATTTGATGTATCTCCTTCCCTCCTCTTCTGTGCATTTGTAGATAGATAGATAGATAGATAGATGGATAGATAGATGGATGGACAGACATGTACAAAGATACCTTGTTTTGTTACACAAATGGAACCATAATGTACATCTTATTTTTCACATTCCTTTTGTCATTTAACAATGAATGTGGTCTATTTAGGGTGACAATAGCTAATAACATTGTATCTTTCAAGACAGCCAAAAAAGAGGATCTTAAATGTTATAACCACAAAGAAATGATAAATGTTTAGGTGACAGATAGGCTAACTGTTCTGATTAGAGCATTATGCAATATATGCATGTATTGAAACAAGCAGCTATACCCCATAAGCATGTAAAATGAAAAAAATATTTCCTTTTAAATTTAAACACACCCAAAGATAACCACAGTGAATATGGGTCTACTGCTCACCATTTACCATTTTTGATAGTGAATAAACTGGTCTATTTAATTATTCTCTTGTAACAGACATTTCATTTTCCCCCAATCTTTTTGTATCAATGCATGCATTTTTGTGTTCAAATGTTTCTTTAGGATAGATGCCTAGAAGTAGAATTGGGGGGAACAGGGCCAACCCCGTGGCTCACTCAGCTGAGTGCGGTGCTGGGAGCACAGCAGCGCTGGGAGCGTCAAGGCCACGGGTTCGGATCCTATATAGGGATGGGTGGTGTGCTCACTGGCTGAGCGCTGTGCAGGCGACACCAAGCCAAGGGTTCAAGTCCCCTTACCGGTCACACACACACACACACACACACACACAAAAGAATTGGGGGGAACAAATGTATGTGTATTTTTAATTTTCATGAGTACTCCCCAGTGCCTTCCCAAGGAGTTTTATTAGTTTATATTCCCATCAGTGTGTGACAGTACCCATCTCCCTACATCCCTGCTTGTACATAATAATATCAGCCAGTTTCGTTTTTGCCTGTTGGAGGGCAAAAAAAGTGGTATTTCATTATCATCTGAATTTGCATTTCCCTAACAGCTGGTGAAATTGAGTGCTTTTTCTTGTATCTCATATCTGTTGCCCATTGGTTAGTTGAATTTCTCGTTTTGATTTGTAGGAGCTCTTTGTGTCCTCTGGTTATTGGGTCTTTGTTATGGAATATGTAGCAGATGTTTTCTTTAAGTCTGTTACTCGTGTTAATTTTCTCTTAAGATTTTTGGAAGAACCCTAGGACAGTTGCTTTTCTCTGTTTTTTAAAAAAGTCCTTGAATAAGAGTGGCTTGTCTGCTCTTTTTTTTGGGGGGGGGGGGGGTTTGAAGTTGTTCAGAATTGGGAGTTATTGACCTTACCTTACAATAACACTGTCCGAAGGAAGATATCCAAGGTAACCTTGGTCACACTGCTCAGATTGTCCCTACAATGTATATGGGCCAGAACTGGGGATATTGATTTCAGATCATTTGTCTTGTGGCCACTAGCCACTACATGAATAAAAGACTCCTGCATACAGAGGGTTAAACCTTTCACCAAGACCATAAATCTGATGATTTTACTGCTGAAAATGCAAGTTTTGCGATGAGGTAAAGACTGATTTTATTAATTTAATCTTTATTAAAGACATACTTATTGATGCCTGAATATTTGAAAATTTTAATTGTGTTTTGCAAAACAACTTATTAACACATGTTGAGATGATGTTGAAGTCCAAAAAGCCTAATAAATAATTGGAATGTAGCAGTTCCTAGCAACTCATTAGCATATACTAGGGTCCTTGGTTACTCTCTTTTGTTGAAAGACAAAAGCAAATAATTAGGAATGACTACAGAAATGGATAATGTACCAAGTAACCTTAATAGGCAAGGAGCATCAGACACGAAGTTTATTAATTGCCTACACTAGTAACCAAAAGCAAGGCTAAGGCTATGTTTGAAGGTTATGAAACAATCTATTCTTGCAAAAGTAAATACCACAACTTGGTAAAAAGGAAAAAAAAAAATACATCAAAAGGAAGAGTTGTGAAAGTTTTAGCTTCACCTCACCCCCAGTGAAATAACTAGAATAAAACCTTTACTAGCTCCCAGAAGAGAGGTGACATGATGATGCCGAAAGGGCCCCAACACCTAGAAGGCCAGATGCGATAGCCAGAAGGGAACTGGGGGAAACCCTTGAACTAACAGCCACTAACTAGGGTGTGACTGTGACTTCCTAGGCAGGCCACAGCAAGACAGTAATGACAATACATAGGTGCTGCTGTCACTGGGGGCTGGGTGAGGGTTGCAGAGGAAGGACTTCAGAGGCAGGGTGAACTCAAACTGCTGCCAAAGCCACAAAGTTGGTCAGCTACTGAAAAATAACCCAAGGATGCTGATTCCAAACAAGAGAAAACTGTTGAAGGGAAGGGTTCAGTGGTGAGGAAACAGCAGATTTGGCAGTGGTCCGCCAACCAGGAGTTGGCCACTTTTAAATTAGAATTCTGGATACTGAGTAGTGAAGATTGCATTATAGAGATGAATATCCCCAAGCCGCAGCTCTGGTCAGGTCTCTCCTCCTCGCTCCCACTCAAAAACCTTTGAGGCCCATCCAGCACCAAATAGAAACGTTTATGCCCTTTAGCCTAATATTTTAAATTCTTTCTTGATGTTGGTATAACATGCTCATAATTATATGGGGGACTGGCTTGCTTATCTTACAAAAGCAATGATAAAAACCATCATATTTGTAAATTTTGCTGCATCCTGCTTTTTGCTTATACATACGTGCACACACACACACACGCACACACACACGCACACACACACACACACGCATATAATGTGTGTGTATGTATGTATTTGAAATTCCTCCAAATCAACTGGTGTGGGTATATTAGTCCGTTTCTGTTGCTTGTAACAAAATACCTGGAACTGGGTGATTTGTAAGAAAATGAAATTCATTGCTTACAGTTTCAGAGGTTGAGAAGTCCAAAGTGAAGGGAATGCTTGTGGTGAGGGCCTTGTTTGGTGGTGGCTTTACAGCAACTCAGGGGTCTCACATAGTAGAAAATGGCAGAGCAGAGAGAGAGAGACTCACCTCTTCATTCACTCTCCTTTTAAAGCCCTCCAGCCCACACCCAAGACCACCATTTTTAATTCATTCACTACAGCATGGTCCTGTAATCTAATCACTTCTTCAAGGCACCACCTTTCAATTACCGTAATAGGATTTCTCTCCCTCAACAGTTACAGTGGGGATAAAACCTCAATGAGGTTGATGGGGGCATCCAATCTATAGCAGTGGGTATAACTCAT
>NW_007728598.1:4821-16461 GCF_000696425.1 Galeopterus variegatus | reverse complement strand
TTTTTTTTTTTCTGAGATTGTGATCTAGAACTGCCCTTTGAGTTTCATTCTCAAAATCCCTAAATGCTGTCAATTCAGTAGTTGCCACATAATATATAATTTTTACATGGTGTCATCAGTCATCAAAACTTCCATATTATTTCCTTTTTTTATAAGAAGCTAACCCAACCCAACTAGGTAGATAAATTCTTACCACAAACTTCTTTTTGTACTTCTCTTTACAACGTTTCCATCAATCATAAAGTTGAAACAAGTTGATACCAGAAATGGAAGAAATAACCAATTTAGAACCTCCCTGAAAAATAATAGGGTCTTTGTTTCTGTAGGAGAGCCAATTTTATTGCACTTACCAGCTCCACACACGGGAACATCAGGCTGCTTTTTGTCGCATGGACTGTGTTTTGAATAGGTTCATATGCTGCCTACTTCCATCAGTCATGTTTCTAAAAACGCCATTGAGCTCAAACTAGGAGAAAAGACTTAGACCACGTTAGAGACGGGGGCATAAAACAGGCATTTTTTCACTTACTAGAATTCTGGCATTAGTTTTTGTACATCCGTGTTCTACCACTGGCAGCATTGTCTTTGGCGAAAGGGCAATGAATGGCTGTTCTTTGGCGCAAGGCCCAGTCCTCAACCAGTCCAGGAACCAGCTGCCTTGGAGGCAGGTGAAAGAGTTTGACTGACACCTCTTGGCATTTGTTCATCCTCTACAGACCCCTCCAGGCCTAAATGAAAACTAATGTCACAGGAGGCTGCAAAGAAGGGTTTTCACGAGTGAGCCTCTCAGTGATCAATTAAAATATCATAGGGAATGTAATAGAAGGAGCTGTAGGCAAGAGGCGAAGGGAAAAAACCAAACACGAGAAAAGCTAGCAAACCATTCTGGAAGCTTTCTTCCTTCTACTTCAAATTCAAAGGAGGACTCCAACTCATCACAGTGATCAATTAAAATATCATAGGGAATGTAATAGAAGGAGCTGTAGGCAAGAGGCGAAGGAAAAAAACCAAACATGAGAAAAGCTAGCAAACCATTCTGGAAGTTTTCTTCCTTCTACTTCAAATTCAAAGAAGGACTCCAACTCATCGTTTAAACAATATCCTTTAAAAAATGTTTCTCTCGTATATTTGAGATTGGGGAAAATCATTTCTCAGATCTGGGTCTTCATCAGCAAAATAAATCGGACTGTTTTTTCCTGTTTTTCAGTTTTGTGCATGTTCTGTACATAATCTTCACTCGAGGTTTACCTTTGGACCTATCTGCTGCATGTTGGCTTCTAGTGTCTTCTCCTAGAGTAGGGAACAGACAACATCCAGGTCATTTTTCTAGATTATGGTGGCCTCAGTCAGCTCTATCACTTGTTACTGTTTGTTGCCATCTTCAAACAACAAGGACGAGAACAGTAATAGCAGCCTCCACCATTTACTGAGCACCCACTCGGAGCTGGGCTGAGAACCTCACCTACGTTATCTCACTTAATCCTCCTGGGGAAGAGACATGACCTATAAAGTGGGTTGCCATATGTCATAGATTCTAAGGTACACAATTTTTACACTCAACACAGGATGCATTTAACCATCCCATTTGGCCATATTTTCACATTTTAAAAACCTCTGTAATGAGAATTGTTTTTATAGTTGATTTTTAGATTCTATGAAATAAGTTATTTTCATTATTTTATGGATTTTTTTAAATAGAATTTCAGTTAAGTGGTCTAGTAACTGGCCAAAGTGCAATTAAAATTCATTTCTGTCTAACTCCAAAACTTTTTAATACTGTGTACTATCTCCATAAATCTGTGTACTATCTTTGACATTTTCTTCTGATTTTTAAATTTCACTAAAATGTTACTTGGTTTTCCTGAATATTTGACCTCTATCTTGCATGATACGCCCAACGAAAGTCTCAAACCAGATCTCAGCTCAGGAGCTTCGAGAATAGCCCAAGAAAATTAAAAGGAACTTTGTAACATGATTAATGCTAGGTCATCTTTGTCACACTGGGGCCCAGTCGTGGGAGCAAGTGGGTCTGAAGCCCAGCTTGCTCTCACTCTGTAGTCCATGTGCACCCACTCAGAGTACATCAGCCCATAGGAAGGCATGCCTTGATCTAGTTTGCACAAAGGTGCCCTCTGGGCTTGCAGCAGTCCTGGTGGGATTCAGTGTACCACATGGGTTCAGTGGTTTGGAAAACAGAATTGAAGGGTTATATTTTCAAGCTCTCTACAATTCCAACTGAGTCAGTTTACTGATGCTTCAGAAAACATGAGAGAATTCAAAGCTTAAACTTAGATGAGGTTTAGTAGGAATAGATAATAATGAAGTATTTATGCTTAAGTACCAAAATCAGCAAATGGGGACTAGAGAAAGCCTGATTAAGGGCAGGCATAGAAGATATCAAGGACCAGAAAATAAAAATGTGTTACCTAAAGTAAAAATATACTATATTCTCAAAAGCTGGAAATGCAGAAGCTGAGATGTCATTCTTTCCCTCTGCCCAACATTTCTATCTGTCTACATGTGTTGCATTTCCTCGGAAACTCCAGCTCTCTGCAAGAGAGATGGTGTTCAGAGAAAAGTAGCTAAAGTGATGATTAAAAAATTACAAAGTAGATTCTTGCTTTATTGAGTGACTTACTACATACTTATTTTAAATAACAAGCTCAGTTTTGGGATTAGAGTATTTATTTGATTTTAAAAAATTACATTTATCAAAAAAAAATTAAATTGATATGCACCCAGTCTGCATTGGCCTGGATGTTTGACTGTAAGCTTAAAAGGAAATTTATTGTCTCATGTAATTGGGAAGTCTAAGAAGTGTAGAAGTCTTCAAATGCCTCCCTCTCTTCTCCTCTCCTCTCCCTTCCTCTCCCCTTCCCTCCCTCTCCATATCACAGTTCTTCTTGACTAAATTATCTGACAATCTCACCCCATTTAGTGGCAAGATGCCCCCAGAAGCTCTAAGTTTACATGCTCTGTAGAATTCAAAATTCCAGCAAAAGGGATCTTTCCCAACAACATTGGCAAAAGTCCCTGGAGGAAGGAGTGATCGACCTGGTTTAAGTCAGGTGCCCATATCTGAACAAATCCAAATATCCAGGATAATGAAACACTCTGATTGACGAGGCCTAGATCTTGTGCTCACTCCTTAGGTGGACACTTAGGCCATCTGCATCACATAAACTGAATAAGACTTTAAGGGATCAAAGAGGTATCTTTCTCCAAAGGAAGAAATTCTGGGCATACGAAGACCATATTTATTATAGACCTTACAGAAATGTATCTATGGCCTGAAACAGGAGACATCTATAAGGGAATGGATACTAGTTCCTATGAGAAAAGATAAGTTAGACTTATTCGTTCTGGCGGGGAAAAAAGGTGTGAATGGAGAACTTAAAAACTGGCTTTAAGTACAGGTGCTAGGAGACATCTATAAGGGAATGGATACTAGTTCCTATGAGAAAAGATAAGTTAGACTTATTCATTCTGGCGGGGAAAAAAGGTGTGAATGGAGAACTTAAAAACTGGCTTTAAGTACAGGTGCATCTGCTATAATGAAATCAATGCAAAATGACATGCTAAAAAACAACAGGGATTGTAGGAAAATTAAGATTGGGGAAGACCTCTAAAACTCATGCTACTTTATAACTAGAACTCTAACACAATCAATTACAATTCTAATAAAAATAATTATACAAAAAGACATGTAAAATTCTTAACATGTAAAGAAACACGATCTAAAATATCAGATTTTTTCCCCCAAAATGAGGATGTCCTGATAGAAGGCATAAGGAAGGGCTGCTGAGTGATGCAGACATGAACAATATGTTCAGAGATGGGAAGGGCAGCACAGTAGGCACTTCTAAGAGGGAGCACATAGCCCCACCGGACCACAGAAAGGAACATGGGAAGAAGGACTGGGGCTCGGGCCTGCCTTCCTCCGTAGCCTTCTGGGCTCAGCTGTGCTAGCTTACTTTGTATTCAGCTGCTTTTATTTGGTGATGCAAACTTTAACTTGTCAGGGAAAAACTCCTATGTGAACAAATGAGCCTGTTGTATTATACTGGCATCATATCCAATTGCATATGAGCTAATTCCTGTTAAATAAACATAGTTTATATAAGAGAACTCACTGTATACTACTTGATGGTATACAGAGGGACTGATAAATTGTAATTCAGCTTTAAGGAGACTCAAAAAGAAATAATTTTCAGTTATATTGAAAGTATATTTGATCATGTGAAAGAACATTTGTCCAGAAAATTATTAAATGGATGGAGATCTTGGAAATCTTGAAAAGCAGGAAAGAAAAGCATCTTTCTGAGATGACTCATGTATCTAGAGATGAAAAGAGCAGAGGTGATTTCTTAAGGTCCAACAATTCAGGTGTCCCTGAAGTTGCAGTATGTTCCAAGACATGCAGTTATCTGAGTGACAGTATGACTGATATCTTCACAAAATTGATTGAATGTTTTACTATTATAGTTTGGAGATCAAACAAAAAAATGCTTAGGTGCCAGCTGGGGGGCTGCAGAGTATATCCACTGACAAGAGGCAACACTAATAATTGTCATGTATAGAAAAGGAGGCAGTAATTTGGTCGGAATGTCAGCAGAAAAGATGGATGGTTGCTTCCCAAGAGTCCTGACAGAGTAGTCTTATCTTAGTGAGTAGACCAAGGTACAGGACCTGGACTCAGCTTGGAGGATTCAGGAAGGATGACCCATGCCAATCAAATGTACTATAAACCAAAGAGGCGATTTATTAATTTACCATGGTGGATGTCCTTCTATAGATAGGCACTCTTAAACGGCCTCAATCCAGGGCATTTCCTCCATGGGAACGAATTAGATTGGTTATTGACTGATAAATTTATAGTTTGGAGATCAAACAAAAAAATGCTTAGGTGCCAGCTGGGGGGCTGCAGAGTATATCCACTGACAAGAGGCAACACTAATAATTGTCATGTATAGAAAAGGAGGCAGTAATTTGGTCGGAATGTCAGCAGAAAAGATGGATGGTTGCTTCCCAAGAGTCCTGACAGAGTAGTCTTATCTTAGTGAGTAGACCAAGGTACAGGACCTGGACTCAGCTTGGAGGATTCAGGAAGGATGACCCATGCCAATCAAATGTACTATAAACCAAAGAGGCGATTTATTAATTTACCATGGTGGATGTCCTTCTATAGATAGGCACTCTTAAACAGCCTCAATCCAGGGCATTTCCTCCATGGGAACAAATTAGATTGGTTATTGACTGATAAATGGACATCTCCAAACACAAAAGGAATCAAAACAAGGAGAAGGAAGGAGTTTTGAGAGAGAGATTCTCACAGTGAAGCCTCACAAGGTGTCCATTGCCTGCAAGAGCAAGCATCCCTGCAGCAATTACATTGCTTGGTCCAGTCTCTCTCTTCTCTGGACAGTGTTCATTCATCACTGCCAACTTGCCTGACTGTTCTACAAGCTGACTGGCCCCCTTCTGTGCACAATACCCCTTTTCCCAGATGAGATAAAATACTGTTTGCTAGGTATCTTCTTACTAAATTATAATTATATCTCACTCCTGCCAGGATGAACCCCAAGTCCTTTGGGGTTTTGAGGTTTTTTACTTTATTTAACAGATCAACAAAATTTGCAAACCTTTATCTAGACTGACCAAAATAATAATTAATAATAATAATAATAATAATAAAAGAGAAAGAGAAGACCAAAATTACTAAAATCAGAAATAAAGCAGTGGCATTTTACATTGTTATTATGGGGGTTTGTTTGTGGTGGTAAGATTTAGTTTCTTTCTCTTCCTCATTTGCATTTTTTTCTACCAGTGGGTTTTCTTCTTTCTTGTGTATTTATAATAATGCATATCATTTTTCAGATTTCAGATGTATGACTTCCTTGAGAATTTCTTGCAGAGCCAGTCATGCGGTGGTGAACTCCCACAGTTTTTGTTTGTCTGGAAAATACTATTTTCCCCTCATTTCTGAAGGGTAGCTTTGCTGGGTATAGTATTCTTGGCCAGCAGGTTTTTTTCTTTAAGTATTTTGAATATATCATCCCATTTTCTTCTGGCCTGTAGAGTTTCTGTTAAGAAGTCTGCTGTTAGCCTGATAGGGGCTCCCTTATAGGTGACTTGATGCTTTTCTCTTGATTCTTTTAATATTCTCTCTTTGTCTTTGAGCTTTGCCAATTTGACTATAATGTGTCTTGGAGAGGATCTTTTTGGGTTGAATCAGTTTGGGGAACTTTGAACCTTCTGGATCTGAAGGTCCATGTCTCTCCATATATCTGAGAAGTTTTCCATTATTATTTCATTGATAGGTTTTCCATGCCCTTTCCTTTCTCCTCCCCTTCTGGAACACCCGTAATTTGAATGTTTGTGCACTTAGTACTGTCTGCTAACTCTCTTAGATTTCCTTCATTTTTTAAAATTCTTTTTTCCTTTGTTTATCTGTCCGGGTATTTTGAAAAGATTATCTTCAAGATCAGAAATTCTTCTGCTTGTTCTAGCCTGCTGCTTAAGCTATTTGTGGTGTTTTGTTTTGTTTTTTTCTATTTCATTGAGTGAATCTTTCAGTTCCATGAGTTCTGCTACATTTTTTTAAGGTATTAATATCTTTCTAAATTTCTTCCTTCATATCCTGGATTTTTATTTCTTCTTTAATTGTGGTGCCTGAGTCTTCTTGTATCTCAGTGTGTTTCCTGAAGATCGTTGCTCAGAATTCCTTTTCAGTCATTTCAAGGGTTATCTGCTCTATAGGGTCTGGTATTTGAGAATTATTGTATTATTTTGGTGGTGTCTTGAGTTTTCATACTTCTCATATCTCTACATCAATATCTGGTAAAGCCGTTGCTTCTTCTATTACTCTAGATTGAGCTTTGAGGAGAGAGACGTCCTCTTCTTTTTCAGTCTCCTTTGGTGACTCTTTTTGTGTCAGTGCAGTTGAGTGTCTGGTGGGCCACATGTATGGTGGCTGTGGCTACTTCTGTGGTGTCAAGCCACTTTTTTGGCAGCCATGGCTGTGGTGATGGCTATGGTGGGTCACCTGCACAGAAGTGGTATTTTTGGCATGCTCTCTTGCCTGTTTCTGGAGCGGGGGGTGTTGCCTTTGGTTCCTACCTAGGACCCTGTGTGTGTTCTCTTGCCTGCCTCTGGGTGGAGGAGGCTGCCCTCAGCTCCTTCCCAGGACCCCAAATCTCTTTGAGTAGTGTTTTTGGGTCACAGAAGCAATCACTATTGGTTTGGCTCTTTTGATTTTCAGAAATAGAAACCAAGCTGAGCCAGCTCAGGCTCAGGAGGCCTGTGTGGTGATGACAAGCATCTCACTAATATATAATCATAAGGTCTGGAGCCCCTCCAAGCTGGAATGGGAGCTGGAACCAGGATCTGGGGAGCCACCAGGAACCAGCACTCTTCCTCCGTGCCTCCCTTGAGCTTCCTGCAACCTCTCTGTTCTTGCAACTTGCTGGCCCTGCTGACCGTAAGTCCTGCTTTCTCATGGCTTTGGTCTGCCCTGGCCCCAGCTAGACCCAAAAGTATCCCTTAACATTTGGTCCCAAGGCTAACAAGATGTTTATTTGCTTGATTGTTAGCTAAAAGGTATGAGAAAGAAAACTTGACTGGCCCAATTTACATTTTCTAGGCCTTCAGGACAGTAGCTGCTGGCGGGCTTAATTAAGCATGTGCTGTCTCAGGTCAGAAACCCATTTCTGGTCCAGGCAACTGTGGCTGGGGGTGGGGAGCAGAGGTCTTGTCTGTCATAGGCAGCAAAGGCTGAGGGGAGAAGGTTTCTCTTTTACAAAGAGGATGGGTAGGTCAGGCAGAATGATTGGCATCTAGTATCCTCTTAGTTTTCTCTCATGGAAGAGCTGTGTGAAGATTTTTCCTGGTTCAGCTCTTATAAGGAGACATCAGTTCATTAATTTCCAGGTTCTTGAAGAAGCATCTCACTTTTGCCCCTTTGCTTTACCAACAATAGTAGTGACTAGTCTTTGTAAGGTGCATTATAATTTACAGGGTTTTTATTTTACTATTTTTATATAGTCAAATCCATTGATCTGTTCTTTCATGATTTCTTGCATTGCTTTTGTACTTAGAACGGGTCATGGTAACAATAATAACGATGGGTTGTTCATTTCTAAGTATCTGTTTAATACTTTCCTAAATTTTCTTGTAGGCTTTTTTATTGTTCCATTTTTCACACTCAACTCATTTAGGATTTATTGTGGAATATGGTATAAGCTGAGGCTTTAAGCTGAATCTTTTTCAAGTAACCAATTTTCCCAGCACCTATTTCATTTTAATGAAATGCCTTCAAATAAAATTTCTTCCCCTCATAGGAAAGTCATTTCAGGATTTCAGAAGGCAGCTGATGCATTCCAATCTCATCATAGCAGTAATGTACATACTTGACATGATAATTTTCATTCAAGCATTTCAAAAATAACTTTGCCAGCAGATACTATTATCTAGATATCAGAATAACCCTGCAAAAAAGTAGCAACTTAATGTAAACCAGAATCTCCTAGATGCATCACACAGGGGCATATCTATATATGGGTGGTGCATTCAGGCTGAGGGCTCTCTCAGCCCTCTCTAAAGGAAAGGGGACTATCTTTAAATACAGCAGCTCCAGCTCGGCTCAGCTTACTGATTTGCCAAGGAGAGATAGCTGGTAATAGGTGTTTTACTTCTAAGGAGAACAAATGTGTTTCATTGTCTCATAGTGATTAGAAGGAGGAACAATTGTCACTGGGGTAGAAGTGGGGTCGGGGACTTTGTCAGTGATGCTTACAGGGAAGAGCCACAAATCACATAGGGTTTCCTGTGTCTACTGTCGACCACCCTGAAAACATTTATGAATTCCCTGCTGAGAACACACCAGTGTAGGACATGCCTCCCCAGCAGTGGCCATCCCACTCAGGGTGGAGACAGCCTAAGTTTAGTGCTGGCTTCATGTGGTAACCTGACCCTGTAGACCAGACTCACTCTCTAAAGCACAGTCTGCACCACAACTGATTTAAGCAAGCCTAAAAATATGCATGTGCAGCCTCACAGCAAGCTGTATTGGTTAAAGCCGAGAGCTTTAGAGGATGGGATGAAACACAATGCAGAGACTCATGCCCACCAGCAGGGCCTCAGCACTGCCCTGCCAGCAGGTAGATGGCTGCCACTGGACAACACATAGGAAGCGGAGGTACCCCTGAGCACACATAGGCTACTACATCACTCATCAGGCATCTCATGAACAAAGCCCACTTGGGCAGTTTGTGTGGTGAAAATAGTAACTGCAGGAACTTGGCAGCTGCCTGAGCATGGCTGTAAGGGTGGCCAGGGGCAGGACAACTGAAGGAGTGCCGTGGGGACTTCCCAATGTTTGGACAGAGCTGGGATTGCCTGAAAGGACTAGGAGTAAACAGAGAAGCTCTTGGCCAGCCACCATGTGTCTAATCACAGACTTGAGGCCAGCAAGGATCACAGAGGTAGAGTCCCCACTATAATAATAACAGCTAACTTTGACAAAGGTATTATTATTGTCCCCTTATTACAGATGAGTAAACTGAGCCTTGAAAAGGTTAATAAACATGAAGCCACCATGTGTCTAATCACAGACTTGAGGCCAGCAAGGATCACAGAGGTAGAGTCCCCACCATAATAATAACAGCTAACTTTGACAGAGGTATTATTATTGTCCCCTTATTACAGATGAGTAAACTGAGCCTTGAAAAGGTTAATAAACATGCCCAACAATACACAGATAGGTAAGGGGTAGAGCCAGAACTTGAACCCCATTTCTGTTGGGCTCCAGCATCAATGCCCTTAGTCAGATGGCAAGAAAAGTCACGACTAAGGAGGAATTAGTCCACTACTGTTTAGGTGCCAGGGAAAATCACATGTCTTCTCTGAGTTCAAGTTCATGATCAAAAGAAGAGAAAGGAGCCAGTGAAGAAGGTCTTTTCCCCATCTTTACTCCAAAAAAGAAAATAAAGGACAGAGGCAGAAGATTGTTGGGAGGTAGAGAAGGACTAAGTCAGTCAAGGCAGGTTGAGCCTTCCTTCCTAGGGGCTCTCCCCTGATCTGGAGTTTAGAAGGTCATGGATTCTTTTGGGGAGAAGAGGGCTGTAGTTTCTGTCTCTTTTTAATTGCAGAAGTGATTCATGAGTACATTTTGCCATAGTTCAAACAATACATTAATATACATATCAAAATGTAAGATCCTACTTTGTTTCCTCTCCCCCAGCACCAAACATACCCCTCCCCAGAGGGGAGTAGCCACTTTCAACAATTTGATGTATCTCCTTCCCTCCTCTTCTGTGCATTTGTAGATAGATAGATAGATAGATAGATGGATAGATAGATGGATGGACAGACATGTACAAAGATACCTTGTTTTGTTACACAAATGGAACCATAATGTACATCTTATTTTTCACATTCCTTTTGTCATTTAACAATGAATGTGGTCTATTTAGGGTGACAATAGCTAATAACATTGTATCTTTCAAGACAGCCAAAAAAGAGGATCTTAAATGTTATAACCACAAAGAAATGATAAATGTTTAGGTGACAGATAGGCTAACTGTTCTGATTAGAGCATTATGCAATATATGCATGTATTGAAACAAGCAGCTATACCCCATAAGCATGTAAAATGAAAAAAATATTTCCTTTTAAATTTAAACACACCCAAAGATAACCACAGTGAATATGGGTCTACTGCTCACCATTTACCATTTTTGATAGTGAATAAACTGGTCTATTTAATTATTCTCTTGTAACAGACATTTCATTTTCCCCCAATCTTTTTGTATCAATGCATGCATTTTTGTGTTCAAATGTTTCTTTAGGATAGATGCCTAGAAGTAGAATTGGGGGGAACAGGGCCAACCCCGTGGCTCACTCAGCTGAGTGCGGTGCTGGGAGCACAGCAGCGCTGGGAGCGTCAAGGCCACGGGTTCGGATCCTATATAGGGATGGGTGGTGCGCTCACTGGCTGAGCGCTGTGCAGGCGACACCAAGCCAAGGGTTCCAGTCCCCTTACCGGTCACACACACACACACACACACACACACAAAAGAATTGGGGGGAACAAATGTATGTGTATTTTTAATTTTCATGAGTACTCCCCAGTGCCTTCCCAAGGAGTTTTATTAGTTTATATTCCCATCAGTGTGTGACAGTACCCATCTCCCTACATCCCTGCTTGTACATAATAATATCAGCCAGTTTCGTTTTTGCCTGTTGGAGGGCAAAAAAAGTGGTATTTCATTATCATCTGAATTTGCATTTCCCTAACAGCTGGTGAAATTGAGTGCTTTTTCTTGTATCTCATATCTGTTGCCCATTGGTTAGTTGAATTTCTCGTTTTGATTTGTAGGAGCTCTTTGTGTCCTCTGGTTATTGGGTCTTTGTTATGGAATATGTAGCAGATGTTTTCTTTAAGTCTGTTACTCGTGTTAATTTTCTCTTAAGATTTTTGGAAGAACCCTAGGACAGTTGCTTTTCTCTGTTTTTTAAAAAAGTCCTTGAATAAGAGTGGCTTGTCTGCTCTTTTTTTTTTTGGGGGGGTTGAAGTTGTTCAGAATTGGGAGTTATTGACCTTACCTTACAATAACACTGTCCGAAGGAAGATATCCAAGG
>NW_007728598.1:0-3340 GCF_000696425.1 Galeopterus variegatus | reverse complement strand
TTTTAAATTCTTTCTTGATGTTGGTATAACATGCTCATAATTATATGGGGGACTGGCTTGCTTATCTTACAAAAGCAATGATAAAAACCATCATATTTGTAAATTTTGCTGCATCCTGCTTTTTGCTTATACATACGTGCACACACACACACACGCACACACACACGCATATTTGTAAATTTTGCTGCATCCTGCTTTTTGCTTATACATACGTGCACACACACACACATGCACACACACACACACACACGCATATAATGTGTGTGTATGTATGTATTTGAAATTCCTCCAAATCAACTGGTGTGGGTATATTAGTCCGTTTCTGTTGCTTGTAACAAAATACCTGGAACTGGGTGATTTGTAAGAAAATGAAATTCATTGCTTACAGTTTCAGAGGTTGAGAAGTCCAAAGTGAAGGGAATGCTTGTGGTGAGGGCCTTGTTTGGTGGTGGCTTTACAGCAACTCAGGGGTCTCACATAGTAGAAAATGGCGGAGCAGAGAGAGAGAGACTCACCTCCTCATTCACTCTCCTTTTAAAGCCCTCCAGCCCACACCCAAGACCACCATTTTTAATTCATTCACTACAGCATGGTCCTGTAATCTAATCACTTCTTCAAGGCACCACCTTTCAATTACCGTAATAGGATTTCTCTCCCTCAACAGTTACAGTGGGGATAAAACCTCAATGAGGTTGATGGGGGCATCCAATCTATAGCAGTGGGTATAACTCATTCTTTTTAGTGGTTGCATAATATTCTATGAAATGCATTCACCACAACATATTCCATCATTTTCCATTTGACAGGTATTTGCTCTATTTCTGTTTTTTTCTACCATATAAAATATGCTGCAGTAAGCACCCATGCACTTATATCCTTATATACTGGTACTTTTATTTCTGTGGAAACTTTTCCTGTAAAGGTCTAGATAGTAAATATTTTATACTTCATGGGCTACATATAGTCTTTTGCTGCTACTACTGCTGCTGCTGCTACTGCTGCTGTTTCTTTTTAAAAACCTATAAAATATAGGAACCATTCTTTAGCTTTCATCTCATAGCCATACAAAAATAGGCTACAGGACAGTTTTGGCCCACTGCCCAGGTTTGCCAATCTTTGGAAGAGAATCCTAGGAGTAGGATTTATCCTCAGTGTATTATAATTGTTGATGCTTTTGTGAATGCAATATTTTTTCTTCCTGATGTAGGAAAAAATCCATCTCTTAAAAATAGTATATTTTCCTTGTGCCCAGTCATCTTACCAAATTCTCATTTAACTTTAGTGGGCTTATTTATTTATTTATTTGCTAGTTTCTTGTGTTTTCTAGGAATGTAATCATATTCATCACAAAAGAAAAATCTTTTTCCAATATTTACCCTTAGAATTTTATTTTCTTAGCTTGTTGCATTCGCTAGAACTTATGAATCACGATTACCTAGTAACAGTAACAGCTTCTTCTGTTTTGTTTCTGGGTTTAATGAAAGTGCCTTAATTTTACACAATTAGAATGACAAAAGACATCATCTAAAAGCAATAAGTATTGCCATATATCACCCAAGTACAGGCTGTTAGAATTTCTGTCATTTGAATTTGATGTGAATTCTACAGTGCTCTAGAGGCAGGAGCAGTAAGGCAGGTAATGGGAGAGAGATTCAGTGTTTGAGAATTGGCCTGGTGGGTGAACCAGCGGATCACTTATTCACAAATGTCTAAGGTTTCAGGAAAAATTAACTATCCTATAGACAGAATAGACTAATTGGCTGGGTAAAGGAGAAGGATTGAGTCTCTCATGTGATGAGAAAGGGAAATAAAGCAAATATTCATGAGACTTTTCAGCCCTAACTGCACAACTGACCAGTAAGATGGACATATGCTTGCAATAAAAAACCAGTGTGAGGTTCTGGTATGGGACAAATTGGAGTAATCACATTCCATCCTGTCTCTCCCACTAAAGGCAGTTATAAACCCTGGACAGAATCATGTAGTAGCTATTTGATAACTCTAAAAAGTAAGTGATACCAGCTAGTTTAGGGAAAGAGGCCAGAATTCAAAGTACCACCACATTGGCACCTCCAGGAAATCCTCTGCTGGCAATGATGGCAGCAGTAGGCAAACAAAAGCCTAAAACTCTGATGGAAGGGACTCCTTTGCTCTGACCACAGGAGCTGTGGTACCAAAAACATGGGAAATCCTCTTTGCTTTTTCTTTTCTCTGTCCTCCCACCACTTGGCCCAAATTGCATGGCAGAATAGAGAAATGAAAGTTCTGGATTTCTGTTGAGAGATCTAGGAGTGGATACCAAAAACATGGGAAATCCTCTTTGCTTTTTCTTTTCTCTGTCCTCCCACCACTTGGCCCCAATTGCATGGCAGAATAGAGAAATGAAAGTTCTGGATTTCTGTTGAGAGATCTAGGAGTGGAGCCTCAGGGAGTAAGAATGTATCAAGTAGATCACAGAGAGGAGGGAGAGCAAGACAGCGATTCCACAAAGTTGTTTATATAAAGTCCTGGGCTCACCAAGTTGTGCACAAGTCGATCTAAAGAGAATGCTAATGGCTTTGGAAATTGAACTATGAGGTAGACCAACATCCAGTCCCAGACTAGCTGCTGGATGGTACACACATGGGACAAACAGTGCTACAAAAATTTTGAAAACAGAACTGATTTTGGAATCACAGCTCAAAGAAGGCTTTTTGGAATTTGTGACCTGAACCTAACCAGGTTGATTGTCTATTAAAAACAAGCAAGCAAATCAGTGATCTTCTTAGGATTTAAATAAGACCATGAAAATGTTCAGGATGTGATCCAAAATTATTTGATATAAGAAGAACCAAGAAAATCTCAACTCACAAGGGAAATGACAATCAATAGACGCCAGCCCCAAGACAGCACAATGTTGGCATGATCAGAAACTACACTTTAGATCTACTAAGATGGCGACGGGTCTGGAGCGGCAGTGCCAGGAGACAGCGCGATCCTGAGAAGTGTGCGCTGTGATACCAGGGTACTATTTGCACTTCCAAGAGCAACAAAAAACGAATAAATCTTTCAACAACGATCCTACAACGACAAGCAAGCAACAACAGGTTCGAGGTTTTAGGGCCGACACAAAAGAAGACTCCTGAGAGCGCCCAAGCCCTGCTGCGGGTATGAGCGAGCAGCCTGAGACAATAAAGGCCAAGTAAGCCAGCAGAGACGGCACAGAAACAGAGTGGAACGTGCCGGACCGGCCCAACTCTGCGAGCTCTGTGAGTCATCCCCAGCCCAGCCCAACTTGCAGGGCGAAGCCTGACTGCTCCCCGCCCGCCTGGCTCCCGCCTACCACACCAGGCTAGGCACC
>NW_007728597.1:291566-293194 GCF_000696425.1 Galeopterus variegatus | reverse complement strand
AGAGAGAGAGAGAGAAGGGGCTGTATCAGTTACCTGCTGTCACAATAATGCTGCATAAAACACTATCACAAAACTTAGCACCTTAAACCAAGCATTTATTGAGCTCATGCATCTGTAGGTCAGGGATTTCAGCGGGACCCACTCATATGTCTGGGGGACAGTTGGCTGTTGTCGGATGAGAGTGGACAAGGGCTTGGCTGGGATGACAGGGCTGTTGGACTCGGCTTCCCACATCTTGTCCTCCAGCAGGCCGGCTCCAGCACGGCTTCACGGGGAGGGCAGTGGAGTGAGAGGGGAAGGACACACGGACAAGCACTGTCTCACTCCCCTGTGCACATCATATCGCTGACATCCCTTGGCCAAAGCCAACTCAAAGGCTGGGAAATAGACCTCCCTCTTTCATGGAAGAACTGAAAGTCACACGTGGAGGACCTAGGGACAGGGAAGGGTGGAGAATTGAGGCTGTGAAATCCACACAGTCTGTCATGTGGTAGTATCAGATCTATCTGGAAATGTTCTCTAAGTCCCCACACATGTCCTCCCTCTTCCACAGGACACACTCTGGCCTCCTACAGCCCACCTTGCTGGGTGAGAAGCACTTTCTCACAAGCCGTGCACAACAAACCTGCTTCCTAGACTGCTCAGTTTCCACGCTGGCCACTGACTTCCATTCCTGCAGGAATGTTCAACGGCATTTAATGAGGACAACACTAACTGGACACTGTGCTAGCTCTGGGGACCCAGAAGAGAGTAAAAGGCAGTCACGGGCACCAAGGGCTCCTGGAGCAGGATGGTGGGGGGACTCGTGTGACACATGATCCCCATGCAACACAGCAAGGGACACAACAGAGGAAATCAAAGTGCTGCAGTGGCTGGGAGATTTGGGGGTAAAACCTTTTATTCATTTATCTGTGTATTCTTCTACTTCAAAATTCAATGAGAAAATAAACTCCAGTTACTTCAAAAGATATAGTGCAAGGAAAAAAAGAGATGGAGGGAAAACTATAGATTAAAAGAGACTTAGGCACACAGCATAGCGACCTAACCATAGTGTGAGTCTTATGTGGATCCCCATTCAAACAGAAAAAAATGTGTGACTTATGAGACAACTGGGAAAGATATGAAGAAATTACTGTTAATTTTTTTGGTCTGATATTGATATTGTGGTTGTTAAAAAATAGTGCTTATTTTTAAAGCTCTATACATTAATGAGTGAAAAGATATATTGTTTAAAATTTGCATCAAAATAATATGAGGGGTGGGTCTGTTGGGCAGAACTGACCGTGGGTTGATGGTTTTTGAGGCTGGTGATCGGCACATGGGGTCCTTTACACTGCTCTGTTGACTTTGTCCATATTTCAAACTCTCCACAATAGAAAGTTAAATAAATAAACCCATCTTCCCCAGAAAGATTGACAGGATTAGTTCATCTGATTCTGACGATTTTCAGAACTCCCTCCCCGCCCCCCACCACACACACACTTTCAGTTCAGTCCACACATAACCCATTGTGCACTGGTTTGGTGCTTTGTTGTTGTTGTATTTTGTCTCTTATTGGTCTGATAGGCAATGATTCCACCTGTACAAATGCAACCTGTGCCCTGGGTCCCTTCTGGACCTTATAGGAA
>NW_007728597.1:289964-290777 GCF_000696425.1 Galeopterus variegatus | reverse complement strand
CAATGATTCCACCTGTACAAATGCAACCTGTGCCCTGGGTCCCTTCTGGACCTTATAGGAACGATGAACCTGATATACCCCCCTCTTCCCCAGGGTCCTCTTGGGTGGCCCCTGGTCCCTGCCCTTACTCACCAACTCCTGCCAATCATGATCTTGCCAAGAATCCTGATGACTGTTTTGCATTCTCTCTCTTTTTTTTTTTTTCCTAGTGGCTGGCCGGTAAGTGGATCTGAACCCTTGACCTTTGTGTTATCAGCACCCGGCTCTCCCTAGTGAGCTAACCAGCCAGCCCTGTATTCTCTCTTAGTGTTGGAGAGCCACAGACTCTTAAGCAGACACATTCATGCAAACATGAAAAAAACATGAAAAAAAAAAAAATAGCCCACCCATAACTCCCCAAACAGCTCGTCAGGGATAAAAGCATTCCTTTGCAAATTATTATCTCAAGATTAAAAGCCTGGACAATTTCATGTTCAAAAAACTGCTAACAGTTTTCTGTCTTTTATCAAGAAAGTCTTGGACACTAATACAACCAAGTCCTTTTAGCTGCTCAGGCAGTCATCAGGTTCTTAGCTTGAAATAATAGATATTATTTGGAATTAAAGTTTTAGTAAGAATGAGCAGGCAATTGCAGCTCAGCTCTGAGATGCACAAAGCTGCAAGCTGATGCTGCATTAATCATTAAACATTAATCATTAATCATTAATGTTGACAGCTTTAATGCTTCCTTTCCCTTCAGGTCTTTGATATGGATATCCCAGAACATCAGTCCTGTCCAAACTGTCAACCCCATGGATTCAGCAACACAGGGGA
>NW_007728597.1:270352-288786 GCF_000696425.1 Galeopterus variegatus | reverse complement strand
GGAGGGAGGGAGATTTCGGTGATGGGACACAATAACTAACTACATTGTATATTGACAAAATTTAAAAAAAAAATCTGTACCTTTATCAGTTAATGTTAACTAGGGCCTGTAAGATATTGGGCATAGGTCCCCTTTCACTAGCCATCTGGGTCCCAGGTTTCCACATGGCATTTAGGGCCATATGGAATCCAGAAAGGCCGTGTGGAGCAAAGATAATGTCTAAAAGATATTGTTTCTCCCAGTATGGCCAGGAGGCAGAGCTGAGATAAGGAAGAGGCATGTTGACCTAGAGCCAAATTTAGGTTAAAGGTTTAAATCAAATTTTGAAGATATATTTATTTTATCAAAACTTTAGAAAATTAAAGTCATGTGAACTTGAAAGGTATACTTATTTATTTAATGAGCGTGCATTAATTATAAGCCAATTTGGTACCATGCAGACAATACAAACATACAGTCATGAACATGTAGACATAACATACAGCTTAAATATGTATATATATAGACATTAACAACAAAAACAAATAAGGATTTTTATAGGTTTTGTTTTAGATGTAATAAGGAGACAGATAAATAGAAAACTCACTAGTATAAAAGGACAGTCATGTTTAGATTGTGTTTATTTTTTTTTTTGTCCTTTTTTTTGAGACCGGCCGCACCACGCTCAGCCAATGAGCGCACTGGTCATCCCTATATAGGATCCGAACCTGTGGTGGGAGTGCTGCTGTGCTCCCAGCACTGCACTCTCCCGAGTGCACCACGGGCTCTGCCCTAGATTGTGTTTCTAAAGAATGTTAAAGCTTATCTGTGAGGCCTCACCCTGTTTTAAAGAAAGCAAGGTAACAAATTTACATTGTAAAGCAAAGTATGCAAGCCTTTTCAAGGAGATGTAGAGAAAATTTTCTTCTTTTTAAGAAAATGGCATAGAATTCTACCATAGGATTTTGTGAGGAAATACATAAATGAGCCTAGAAGAAAATTTAGAACTCTGTTCAAGATAACCAGCTGGATGCCAGAAAATTTGAGATCATCTAGTTAAACAGGTAGATTTTAGTCTAGTTTTTGTTTCTCAAATGGGTTACTGAGCTTAAGGGCTGAGCCACCAATCAGAGATAAAGCCATTGACTCTTGGGGCTTTTAGAGAAAAACAGCATACCCAAAAGGAGGTACAGTTGGGGTGCCATGGCTGTGTTTTTCATAAAGCCTCAGAGTCAAGAAAAGAACCACTGCTTTACAGAGAGAAGAGAAGCATTGTGCAGATAAGAAAACATGCTCAAACAAAACCAACACTGCAAAGAAATATTAACTTCTCTTACTTTAGATTGTCCAATTTAAAAGTTTTTTTCAGTTACTGGCAAAGATTAAGCTTTATCCTTTTTTGGTGACATAGACATGTCTCAGTTTTTTGTTAAGGTCTTGAACAGGTCTCAAAGCGACTTGACATAGATTCCAAGTTGTTAGATGGGACACCTTGACAAGTCACATTGTATAAATTAACCAGTGATCAATTTGCTCCCCAATTCTTACACTAAGGCTCCCTTCCTTGAGGTACCAAGGACATGGTTGTTTAATATTCACTAACAGTTTTATAAGCTGCTGTTCAGTTACTTTATAGCTGGCTGCTTTAAGGAGACATTGAGTTGTAAGGTATGACCAGTCTCCCCTTTTGTTAAAGAATTATCCATATTTTAAAAGGAAAAAAAAGGAAAAATACCTTCGGGGTTGAAAAGACCTAACTTGACCTGCTGCAGGCATGGACCCCTAATCGAGAACTGCCTGTGACTCCCTTTAACAGGGTGAGTCTCCCTTACCAGGACTTCCCTTGACGGGATGAGTAGTGGACATCCTTTTCCTTTCCAAGGCTTGGCAGGTCAGTCTCTGATTCGTGGAGCCAGAATGCCTCACACGAGGCACCATTTTGTTGCAGTCTCTTTGTCACCTCTCTTCCCCTGGGTGACAAAGATGCAAAGGGTTACTCAAGGCCCATTTCTTCTGAGCAGTGAGAAACCCTGAAGAGGTTAATTTCCAGGAACCCTCAAGAGAGAGGCATTCCTCCTTGGGAAATTAACCCTGAACTGGGATTCTGCCTCAGTATTTATTCTCCAGGCCAGAAAGTTACAGAAAAGGAACACAGGTGGAGTTATGGCTAAGTATAGTTTAACAATAGAGGCTGGTAACATCAGTGAAATAACAAAGTGACATTCCATAATGCAATTTTCAAAAGGTTAAGTTGATCCACCAACAAAAGCTTGCTCTTTGCAAATACTGTCTTTTCCTACAGCAGTTTCCTCAGTATGCTTACATAACAATCAAATAACTTTAGGTTAACCTTCTCCAAGGGCATCTGTCCTTGAGCCAGCAATTTTGCTGTGTTACAATTCTTTATCTACATCAGAGACCTTAGCCTGGGGAAAGTTTCCTGTCTGTTGCAAGCTTAACATTTCTATATGTAATTTTAAAAAGTTAGATTATACCTGAAACTACAGGGCTTTGGAAGCAAGGCCCTGTGAAATACATTGGCTTTATAAATGTTAGTATACTCCACACACCAAGGCCACGGGTTCGGATCCCTATATAGGGATGGCCGGTTAGCTCACTTGGGAGAGTGTGGTGCTGACAACACCAAGTTAAGGGTTAAGATCCCCTTACTGGTCATCCTTTAAAAAAAAAAAACCAAAAAACCCCACTAAACATGCAAATTACCATATAAACCACCAATTGCACTCCTGGACAGTTATCCCAAAGAAATAGGAAAACGTTCACACACAAAATACCCTGTCCATGAATGTTCATAACAGTTTTATTCATAATAGCCCCCAAATGGAAATAACCCAGATGTGCTCCAGTGGGCGAGTGGTCAAACAATCCATACCATGGAGTACTACTTAGTAATAAAAAGAAACACACTACTGAATCCGGCAACAACCTGGATGAATCTCTGGAGAATTCTGCTGAATGGGGAAAAAAAGCTAACCCCCAAAGATTATATATTGTTTGATTCCATTTACATAACATTCTTGAAATGACAAAATTATGGAAATGAGAGCAGATTAATGATTTCCAGAGATTAAGGACAGGAAAAGGGGGAGGAGGGAGGAAACTGAGTGTAGTTATTAAAAGACAACATGATGGATTCTCATCGTGACAAAACCGTTCAGTGTCTTGACTGTGTGGTGGACACATGACCCTGCACAGGTGAGACAATTGCATGGAACTGAACACATACACTCAAACACCAGAACAACTAAAATTACAGAAATCTGAATAAGACCGATGGATCATATCAATATGAATATCCTGGCTGTGATATAGTACCATAGTTTTGCAAGATGTTATCTCATCTCAAAATAAAAAGTTTAGCTAGAAAAGTAAATAGACTTAAATGCTCTAGTTAAAAGACAAAGGAAGTCGGAATAAAAAGCAAAAGAAAATCAAATTATATTTTATTTACAAGCACACCTTAAAGCATGAAGATACAGAAAGGTTGAAAGTGAAAGATTGAAAAAATACATGCCATCTGTGACTGACCAAAAGAGACGTAAAGTGTCTATAGAGATATGAGGCCGATGGCACTTCAAAGCAAGAAAATAAATATATAACAAATAAAAAACCTTTCAAAACAAAGATGAAAATGTGTTAATGTGAACAGGTCCAATATTTATCAGGAAGTTATAAAAATTATAAATGTGTATGCACCTAAGAACATGGCCTCAAACTACATAAAGCAAAACATGATAGAATTATGATGAGAAACAGACAAACCAGGAACCATTGTGCACGTGTGTGTGTGTGTGTGCGTGTGTGCGTGTGTGTGCATGCGTGTGTGCGCGTGTGTGCACGTGTGCGTGCGTGTGTGCGCGTGCGTGTGTGCATGCGCGTGTGTGTGCACATGTGTGTGCGTGTGTGTGTGTGTGTGCATGTGTGTTTGCTGATCTTGCTTCGCTTATATTTCCTCCCAGTCTATAATAGGACATTTTGACACAGTTCTTCAGTAACTGATAGAACAGAGAAAACAATCAGAATAATAAAAAATGTTTGAATAATAACAGAATACACTTTCTTTTCAAGCACACATGGAACATACACAAAATTGATCCTATACAGAAATATCAGCACGTTTCAGTAGAATGAAATCAAAGGGTGTTTTCTGTTCACAGGGCAAGTGAGCTCAACACCAAAAAGATAACTTGAAGACTCCAGTCTTTGTGATCAAGTAGCTGTTTCTCAGGAGCCTCGGAAGAGCCCTCATGCCACATTCTAGAATCATCCAATCACATATACTGCAGAGAATCATTGCTTCTCAGAGAGCAAGCCAACAAACAAAACAGCGAACAAAGAAAAACCTTACCACAGGTGTTTTTGTTTTTTAGTTTTAAGGGTTTGATTTAAAGTTTTTTTTGTTGAGGTGTTACCTACATACCATAACGTGCATTACTGATAAGCGGACATCGCAGTGAATTTTCACACACGTACTTGCCTGTGCAAACACCACCAGATCAAGATATAGAACATTTCTAGCATTGCAGAAGGTTTCTGCATAACTCCCTCGCAGTCAGCACCCTCCAAGGGACACACTATTCTGACTTTTAACACCACAGATTAGTTTTGCATGCTATCAAATGTCATATAAATGGAGTTATATACTAGGTATTCTTTTTGTGTGGTTTCATTCCCTTAGCGTAGTGTGGGTGGGATTCATTCTGGTTGTGTGTGGCAGTATTCTATTGCATGACCATATCACCATTTATTTTTATGTTCTCCCATCAGTTGACATTTAGGTTGTTTCTGATTTGTGGCTATTATGAATATGATATGAGCTTTCTTTTTCTCTTTTTATTTTTTTAAAATAAAAGTTATTGTGTATATTTAAGGCGTGCAGCATGATGTTATAAGATACCGCAGGGGCAAGGACTACTTTCCTTCTGAAGGTTCGAGTCTGCTGAGTGAACTCACCAGGGACAGATTACCAGGAGAGAAGGCAGACAGACTTATTAATGTGCGTGAGCAGGGGAGCCATGCAGAATAGGGGACTCGAAGAAGAGTCGGGTGGTTGAGCTTAAATGCCTCTTCGCAGAGAACAAGGAAAGGGGGATGTAGGCAGCTGTGAGGGCGAGTAAGTGATTTTCAGGGGAAGCAAATGAGCCCAAAGAACAGATGATGGCCTGGGACAAAGTTCCTTTGCGGTCTGGGGGAGGTGGTGGGCAGGCGAGGGGTGGCACCTCACTGTAAACAAAGGTTGTCCTATTACGCAGATGAAGGCTCCCAGGTACCGTCTCATAGCCACCCTCAGAAGAATAGACTAAAAAAGTCTGTCTGGGAGTGGTGACAACTTTTAGTCTTTTCTCTCATCTGGTTGTTAATCTTTCCTGGTTATTTGATGAGATTCCTAGGGAAATGCTCAGTTGGTTAGAGCGCAGCACTTGTAACACCAAAGTCAAGGGTTTGGTTCCCTCTACAGGCCAGCTGCAAAAAAGAAAAAGAAGACAAGGGAACTTCCAGAGAGATCTTCTCGCTGTGTGTGTGGAAAGGAGGAGGGTGTCGAAACAAGAGAAGGTTAGAAAGTCCTTGGTTCTGGGGCAGTTTCTAAGGCCTTCCAATTTCCAATTCAAAAGTGCTCGGCATGCCAAAGCATGGTACTTTGGGGTATCATTTTCTGAGACTCAGCAAACATATAGTAAAGTGGTTACTACAGTGGAACGAATTAACATATTCGTCATCTCACATAGTTACCTTCCGTCCCCCCCCCCACCTCACCCAACCCCCTTCAGGCAGGAACAGGTATAATCTGCTCATTTAGCAAAAATCCTGAATGCGACACACTGTGGGTGGCTCGAGTCCTCATGTGCATCAGACCTCTCAGCTTGTTCATCCTACGCATTTGCTACTTTGCATCCTTTGATCTACATTACTCCCCATTTCCTCCCCCACCCCAACCTAGTCACCACTGTTAGTCCCTATCTCTATACACTTGACCTTTTTTTTAGGCTCCACATATAAGTGAGGTCATGCAAAATTTTTTCTCTCTGTGTCTGGCATATTTCACTTGCCTTAACATCCTCCAGGTCTATCCGTGTTGGGGCAAACGGCAGGACCTCCTGCTTTTGTAAGGCTGAATAATACTCCATTGTATATTGTTATGGCTCCAATGAGTCCCCCAACAGTGCATGTATTGGAATTTTAATCTCCGTTGTAACAGTGTTAAGAGGGTGGGAAATCCAATTACAGGAGTTTAAAAGGCTGGGCCTTTAAGAGTTGATTAGATTGTGAGGACTCTGCCTTTGTGAATGAACTGACCCATTCATGGTGTAATGGGCGTCGTTCTGATGGCTTTAAAAGGAGACTGGGTGAGAAGCTCAGCTCTTTTGCTCAGCCCATTCTCATCACGGACACCCTGGTAGCCATGGGACCCTGTAGAGAGTTCCACCAAGGAGGCTCTCACCAGATGTGTTCCCTGGACTTTGGACTTCCCAGCCTCCTTTATTTCTTTATAAATTGCCCAGTTTCAGGTATTCTGTAATAGCAACAGAAATGCACTAATACGTATATATAGACCACAGTTTCTTTGTCCATGTGTCCATTGATGGACACCGCGGTTGTTTCCATATCTTGGCTGTTGTGAATAGTGCTGCGAGGAGCTGGGAGTGCAGTTATGAGCATTCTTGCAGAAGTCTTTCGGTGAACATATGCACTCTTTCCCTTGAGCACTGTATTAGTCAGCGTTCTCCAGGGAAACAACCAATAGGATGTGTGTGGAGAGACAGAGAATCAGAGAGAGAGAGAGAGAGAGAGAGAGAGAGGATTTAAGGAATTAACTTACATGATTGTGGAGGCTCGGTAAGTCCTAAAAAAGTCCAAGATCTGCAGGGTAGGCTGGCAGGCTGGAGACCCAGAGAACAGCTGATGTTGTAGTTCGAACGTGAAGGATATGTGCTGGCAGGACTCCCTCCACTTTGAGGGAGCTCAGTCTTTTTTAAGGCCTTCAGCTGAGTGAATGAGGCCCACCCACGTGGTGGAGGCTGACCTGCTTTACTCTAAGTCTACTCATTTAAGTGTTAACCTCAACCAAAAAACACCTTCGCAGCAACATCTAGAATGTTTGACCAGATATCTGAGTACTGTGGCCTAGCCAAGTTAACACCTAAGATTAACCATCACAAGTATACACGAGGGTACTCCAAAAAGTTCGTGGATTCATATTACGTTTTAATTCTACTTTTCCACAAACTTTCTCTTTTCTTGTGTTTGCTTTTTTTCTCCTTTTCATGAACTTTTTTTTTTTTTTTTTGTGTCCTTTTTGAGACCGGCCACACCGCGCTCAGCCAGTGAGCGCTGTGAGCGCACCAGTCATCCCTATATAGGATCTGAACCCGCGGCGGGAGCGCTGCTGTGCTCCCAGCGCCGTGCTCTCCCGGGCTCGGCCCTCCATGAACTTTTTTTTTTTTTTTCCTTTTTGTCTTTTTTACTGACCGGTAACGGGATCGCAACCCTCGGTGTTGCGCCCGCACCACACTCAGCCAGTGAGCAGGAACCGGTCTCCACATGGGATCCGAACCTTCGGAGGGAGCGCTGCCGCGCTCCCAAGCGGCGCACTCTCCAATGCGCCACTGGGCTGGCCCCTCCATGAACTTTTTGAAGTACCCCCGTATACCTAGGAGTGGGGCTTTTGTAGACAACAGCTTTTCAGTGTGGTTGGCTGGATAACGCTCCCACCTGCAGCGCATGGAAGTTCCAATTGCTCTGTGTCCTTGGCAGCCCTTGCAATTGTTCGTGTCCTACATTTTTTCTAACGGATGTGTAGTGGTGTCTCATCTTGGTTTTGATCTGCATTTTCTGATGACTAATGACACTGGGCACCTTTTCTTATGCTTAAGGGTTATATGATGTTGGCACACAAATTATCTTAAGACGACAAACACTTTTTTTACATCGAGGTCTGGGCTTGGAAATATGGCCACAGATAGGCTAGAAATTTACCCTCCCTTCAGAGTCTTTACATGTTTGCTCAACATGTATTTAGTCTGGCTGTGTAGAAGCTGCTTTAAAAAAAGAAAAAATGATTGTTTACAGAAACATTTTCACTTTCAGGGGCTGAAAAATAATCCTCCTGTTTCCTACTTTGCTGTAGTTCTTATTTTTGTTTTAGGTTGTGTATTATTATTATTTTTTTCGGTAGTATATTAATCAGATCTAAGTTCAACTGAAATAAGCTAGAAGTTTTTATCTCACTCAGTGACAAATCTAGTGTCATCTGGAAGGGAAGGGGTGTGCACTCAGTCGTGCTAGGGACCCAGGCCCCTTCTCACTGTCTCTGTCCTGTCACGGGTACTGTTCCTGTCACCTCCACAGTCCAGCCTGTGACATGGGGATTCTTTGAACAACCTTTTGAAAAGGCATATTGTACGGTTCACAATGTAGATGATACAATTACGTGTTGCCAACACAGAGCATGCCCCCTGCAGTAGAGTTTGGAATTTCTGACCTTCAGTTGGCAATGACTTCCTGTGAATACGCATCACAGAAATACTCAACAAAGAGAAGCCAGTGTTACCAAGAAGTTCATTTTTTCCCTCTTGAGTACTTCAGTGGGGCGGAACCAATTTATATTTAAACAGTTATGTAAGTAATCGAGGGGATGAGGGTGGGTTAACTAGCTGCTATATTACTGGTTTATTCCAGTGATGTTTTATATACTGGCCCTTGGGGAAGCTCCCAGAGGTCTCTGCCCAGGCCCAGCTCCAGCTCTGCAAGGCTGTGTGCTCTAGCGTCCACAGCATCAGCTGTCCCACACCCTAACGAGCAGCTCACATAGCCTGCAAACGTGTCCTGCACGACACTAGGGGCAGGGCTCACTCCTCATCCTCTCTTCTATTTGTATTGGTCAGGATGATTTTTTGGGTGTGTGGCTGGCCAGTATGGGGATCTGAACCCTTGGCCTTGGTGTTACGAGGCTGTGCTCTAACCAACTGAGCTAACCAGCCAGCCTGTGATTTTGATGCAAGCAACAGAAACCCAACTCAAAAGCTAAGTGACTCAGTTGACTGGAGGCAAGAGCTGCGTCTGGCTTTAGGCATGCCGGATCCAGGAGCCCCCCCAAATCCAGGGCCATCTCTCCCTCTTCTTTTTGCTCTTCTTCCCCATTCACACTCTCTGTCTCTACTCTGCTAACCTCTCTGTGGCTCCACTCTTAGGCAGCCTGTTCCTACAGGGTGGCAAAGAGGACCATGTCGCTTTAAGACTTTCTCAGACCCAGCAAACAGAGCAACTCTACCCGAGCAGTGGATGTTCTTTCCTTGCCTGGGCTCTTTGGGTCGTGCTCCGTCCTGAAACATCACTGAGGCTGGGAGGACGCAGCTCTCGACTGGCCAGCCTGGGTCATGCGCCCGTCCCTTTGGGTGGAAGTGGTTAGTTTCACTTCAGTCACATGGGTTTGGTTCCCCCCACAACAGGGGTTCTGATACCAGAGGAAGGGACAAGCGGTGCTCAGCAGACAAAGACTTCAGATGGCCTCTGTGCCATCTTTGTCACGACAAGATGACTCCTTTGGACGGCTGTTTTCTGTATTGCATATTACAAAAACAATATGCAATGAGGTGCAGGAAACTTACTCATCAAAAATTCCTAAGGAGAGGGCCAGCCGGTGGCTCACTCGGGAGAGTGCAGTGCTGATAACACCAAGGCCCCGGGTTCGGATCCCATATAGGGATGGCCGGTTGGCTCACTGGCTGAGCGTGGTACTGACAACACCAAGTCAAGGGTTAAGATCCCCTTACTGGTCATCTTTTAGAAAAAAAAAAAAAATTCCTAAGGAGAAACTAAAGATGGGTTGGTGGCGGGTTTGGCCAGAGAGGGGGCACTCTGTGCCCAGGACCTGGATGTCCCATGGAAGTCTCTTCCTGGGGTCCAGCAGGCGGTGGTGGAGGGCACTAGGGGAGGAGATTGGGGGTGGGCTGTGCCTGATGCAGTCCCCTGTCTGTGCCTCAGCCTGGTCTTCAGTGACAGTGCCCAGGACGACTGGAAAGCAGGTTCTCCATGATGGGGCCTAAAGAGGGGAGGTAACCAGCAGGCCTGGTGGGCTCTAGAGCAGAGGAGGGAGTGGGGCTTGAGGAATTGGGGTTGGGCCTGGGAATTGGGGTTCAGATAGAGTTTTACCCAAATATGCAAGGCACAGGAGGCCTAAGGGATCCGTAGGTGATAATTTTCCTTCTGTTTTTCTGAATATAAAATAAGGGCTGGGGTGTTTTCTAACACCAATAACCAATTCTCTCATTTCTCTGGATACTAACTGTGTGTTCAATAATTCAGTTCTGACACTAACTGCCCCAAGTTAGTGCAAGCCCCACAAGTTAAGGGTCCGGTCCCACAAGACGGCCCCCACTTCAGATGCCAACCGCGAGTGCTGGGTCCCCTGTACTGACCCACTGGCCATAAATCAGGTGCTCCCGGGTCCCCTCCTCAGGTTCAGTGATTTACTAGAATGGCTCACAGGACTCAAGGAAACACTTAACTTGCATTTACTGGCTTGTTATAAAGAACACGAGTCAGGAACAGCCAGATGAACAGATACACAGGGCAAGGTATGGGGGTGGCATGGAGCTTTCCGGGGCCACCCTCCCAGCACCTCTGCATGTTCAGCAACCTGGAAGCTCATCAAATCTTGCTGTTCAAGAGTTTTTATAGAGCTTAGGAGAGCCTAATAGAGCTCTGTAAAATCAAAGAGGCTCCGGGGCTGGCTGTTTGGCTCAGTTGGTTAGAGGGCAGCTCTACGACACCAAGGTCAAGGATTCGGATCCAGGCTAGCCTCCCCCCAAAGGGGGGGTCTCATATGATGCTCCCATCACTCAGGAAATTCCAAGAGTTTTTGGAGCTCTGTGCCAGGAACTGGGGACAAAGACCAAATATATTTCTTATTGTACCACAATTGGGTGTGTGTTTCCGAAACTATTCTCTCTCCCTAACCCTTCCTGAGAGTCACACAATCCTAATTCCTTTCTAAAAGCCTCCTGACAGGCTGGCAGCTCACAACGTGTTCCCCCAGTGTCCACTTCATCACCGGAGGAGGAGAGGGAGGGGACAGCAGTCTAGGGACCTTCTCCCTCCTGGGGACCCTGCGCAGGCCCATTCCCCGCCCTCTTGGGGCCTCCATCCCCACCTGACCGAGCTCCTTGGCTTTTGGCCCTGGGTGCATGAGGCTGGGGTCCGGGTGAGGGTGAGGGGCAGGGCTGTGGGCAGGGCCACCTGGGTCCTGGAGCAGGGTCAGCAGCCTTGGGGGCAGGAAGCTCTAAAGGCCCTCCAGGCAGCTGCTGTTTACGTAGCTCCTGGTGTGTACAGGGGGGATGGAAATAGGGGCGTGAGGAGCCCTGTTCCCCACCCTGAAGGATGTCACTCTAGAGCAGGTGACATTGGTGATTGAATAGATTACCAATAGAAGGAGGGACATTCAGGAAGATGGGAGGAGGCCCCTGTGCCTGTCTGCCATCCTCTCTGCCCACCTTTTCTCAGCCACTGCTGCCACCATCAGCCTCCCACAGCTGTCACCTGGGAGGAGGAGACGGTGGGGCTCATCCTGGGCGTAGCTCAGTGGGTGGGACAGGCAGGCAGATTGCGCAGGGCAGATGGCGTTTGCCGGACGCTCACTATGTGCTACGTGTCATCTCATTTCAGCCTCACAACATGTCCGCACTTTGCAAGGGAGGAAAGTGAGGCCCACGAGGTTCTAAGTAGCAAGGCCAAGTTCACTGAGGTGGAAGGAGGAGCCAGGCATCGACCCCAGGCCTCCTGACCCAGAGACGAGGCTCTTACGAGATGCCACAAGTGGGAAATGATAATGCAAATGCCACGAGGGCTTGTCTTCTTTATCAGTCAATTCCTTGAAGGGCTATTCAGCTAAACTCCATTGTTCTGGGCTTTCGGGAGAGCAGGCAGGGGCTGTGGAGAGCCGGTGCAGAGGTGAGGGTAGGCCTGTCCGGACAGCACTGTGACTTTCAGCTTCAGTCTGAAGGATCATGAGAATCGGTGGTGACTGAGGCTGTGTCCACCTTCCCCAAGGTGCAACAACACCAGTGTCCTGGCACCGATGGACACAAACCCTAGAAAAGTCCAACTGGCCCTGCTCCAGCGAGGCTAGAGCATGAAAGCCCTTCTGTGGTTTCAAGTTACTCTGGGAGGTTTGGGGAGGATTATCTTGAGCACTTAATTGCTAAATGAGCTCACCCTGGTTATCAGGTTTGGCTGGGGCACCACAAATCATGTGGGCAAGGTCCCCAGAGCACCAAAAATCCAGCCCCCACACCCCCAGCTGCTTTCTGAAGCCTCTGGGGAAGTGTTGGGCAGAAGCCTGAGCCTGCTCCCCGTGCTGTGGTGAGCGGGAGAGTCAAGCCCCTGGCTTAGCTTTTGCTGCCCTGACCCAGCCCAAGCCCTTGGGCAGGCCACACGTGGCAGGTTGGTGGGCACAGGGCAGCCCTGGATCAAGCCCACGAAGGGGACAGAGGCCAGGGGCTTTCGCCAGCACCAGGCTACCTGCTCATGACAGCCAACGCTCCATGCACAGGGTGGAGCGTCCAGCCCAGAAACAGGCTCCCACCACTACTTTGTCTTTCAGCTTCCATTTCCCAACTTCTGACATCAACTCCTTTACACAGTCAAGGTTGACAGTGGTAATCTATTTGATTACTATAATTAAGGCTTCAGTGCTTTGTCTATAAGTTGATTCTATAAATGGAGAAATGGATAAACTGTAGACACATTATTGGGACATGTATCATTCACAGAAGAGTGTAAGTATTGTTACACTGCCTTTGTTTTACAGCCTTTCATTTTTTCAGGAGTTCCTAGTTGCCTTTCATTTTTTTTCTTGCCTTACTGATGGATATCATATCTTCATTTCTTTCAATCTTTCCATCCAGTCAGATATCTTATGCCTACCTTTCCTCAGAAACTTCCCTTTGGGACCTTTCTCCATCCCGTTTTACGTAGATTGCTTACTCTCTAGGCCTTTTACGTGGCAGTGTCCAGGAATGTTCTTGGGCTAGTTTTACAGTTTGTAATGCACTGGGACTGGTGTCTAAATGTAAAGGGAATTCTAAAGGTGACAGATTACCTGGAGTAGCCTCCTGGTGGCAGCAGAGTGAGTTAGGATGCACGTTAGTTGATAGTGGGACAAAGGGATGGGTTTCCCAAGTGTGAGATGTGGAGAGAGCTGTTCCAGGGTTTCTTCAAAGAGTCCTTGCCCAAGATGACCACCTGGGGCGACTCTAACAGAGCAAGGGACCCCTGATGCCCAGGGGCTGAAGGGAGAGTTTTCAGCATCCAGTTGGAGGAAAGACATTGCCACATCAAGAGAAGAATCTGTGTGTTTGTGTGTGTACATGTGCACATGTGTGTGTTTCCAAGGATCTCACAAAAGCATTCCCATGTGAAAACCAGTAATCGTGCATCCTCCCTCCAGGAGATATCATTACCAGGGGGCAACTGGAGCAACCGTGCAAGGCGGTGCCCTTTCCCCCCTTATCTGCCGGCCCCTCAGCCTTACCCTTCAAGGTGGTGGGAGGAGCCAGAAGATGGTGGAAAAGACCGCACCCCTTCCGAGCCAGAGTCTGACTCAAATTGG
The DNA here is from genome assembly GCF_000696425.1 of Galeopterus variegatus. Taxonomy (NCBI): domain Eukaryota; kingdom Metazoa; phylum Chordata; class Mammalia; order Dermoptera; family Cynocephalidae; genus Galeopterus; species Galeopterus variegatus. Next base: position 275,180 of record NW_007728597.1, on the reverse strand, counting down.
GGGAGGGAGATGCTCCACACTAGATAAGAGTTCAGAACTTTGAAGATTACACTAGACCAGACTCTCAATGCTCTCTGTGTGCTTTCATGTCTCAGACTTCAGAGTGATTGGTTGAGCAATGGGATTTTCTATTGTTTTCTCCCAGGGGAGAGAAGGACTCCTTTGAAAGAGCACGTTTAATGAGAAGTGGGTAGAAAGGAAGTGCTGCCTGCTCCCAGCCCCTGAGAGCAGCTGGCTCTGTAACCTGCTCCATTGGCCCGGAGGTGGAGAGGAAACGTCACTGGATGCCCCGCTCACCTCGCAATGTGATGCAGGAAAATCTCAGCAGCTCCCGCCCTGGCCTGGAATCTCCATCTGGTGCTGGATGTCAGGGAGGTGCTGGGCATTGCAAGGGGAAAGCAGTGTTGTGTGGAGGGCATTGCTAGAGAGCACTCCATAGCAACTCTCTTGGTAGAGGTAAAATAGATGATGTTGGAAGTCTAGCATCTCCCAAGGTTGGGGCTCAGGGCTTTAGTCTAGATCGGGAGTCAGCAAGCTTTCTATTAAGGAGAGATAGCAAATATTTTAAGCTTTGAGGACCATATATTCTCTGTATCACTCGTTTCTGTCGTATCAAAAAGCAAACGTAGATAGCAAGTGTATTAGTCAGAGTTCTCCAGAGAGACAGACCCAATAGGATGTGTTATAAATATATGAGAGGGGATTTCATTTCTTTTCTTTTCTTTTTTTTTAAAGATGACCGGTAAGGGGATCTTAACCCTTGACTTGGTGTTGTCAGCACCATGCTCTCCCAAGTGAGCCACAGGCCGGGCCTGAGAGGGGATTTCTTAGGGGACTTAGCTCATGCAATTGTGAAGCGAAGTCCCACTATTGACCATCTGCAAACCGGGTGCCGGCAGCGTGGCTCAGTTTAAGTGTGAAGCTCCAGAACCAGGGAAGCCGATAGTGTCCTTGGTGTAAGTTCTGGAACTCCAAAGCTGAAGAGTCTTGAGCTCTTCAGCTTTTGTCCACAGACAGGAGAGAAGAGCATATCCCAGCTTCAGCACATATAGAGAAAGATTCACCTTTTTTCCTCCATTTTTTGTTCTTTCCGGGTCCCCAGCAGATTGGATGGTTCGTGCCCAATCTTTCCCAGTCGGTGTACTCAGGCTCCATGCTTCTCTCTTCTGGAACACCCTTGTGGACACACCTAAAAAGTAGCTTTACCAGGTTGCTCAGTATTCCTCAATCTAATCAAGTCGACTCCTAGAATTAACCTTCATGCCCATAAATGAATAAGCATGGCTGGGGCGCCAAGAAAATTTATTTACAAAAGCAGGTGATGGGCTGAGGTCCACAGTGTGCCAACCCTTGGTTTGGATGTGAACTAGCACATTATCAGCTCCCTCTCTGGTAGGAACCCTGGAGAAACTTCAGAGAGAGACAGGAATTTCAGGAAAAAACAAAATTGAACAAAAAAGTGAAATATCCCCTCCTGGAGACTAATGGCTGTTGTGAACCTGTGTGTGAGTGCAGGGGTGTGTGTGAGAGAGACTGCGTGTGTGCTGTGCATGTGTGCAGGGCTGTGTAGATGTGTGTGTGGGCAGGGCTGAGCATGGCTGGAGGCGGCAATAAGAGGTACCAGAGGGAAACAGTTTACACTCGGCTCCTACCACTCCCTGGAGCTGTCTAGGGGCTGGTGTTGCTGAGAACACCCTGGCACAGGCTTCCCCAGAGCTGCATCAGGGCTCCAGGAACGCCACTGGGGGATGCACTGGGGAGAAGAGCAGGACTGACCAGCTGTGGTTTTCTCCCTTCCATGCACATTATTTTTTTTTATAAGATGACCGGTAAGGGGATCTTAACCCTTGACTTGGTGTTGTCAGCACCACGCTCACCCAGTGAGCAAACCGGCCATCCCTATATGGGATCCGAACCCGTGGCCTTGGTGTTATCAGCACCGCACTCTCCCGAGTGAGCCACAGGCCGGCCCCTTCCATGCACATTAGAACCTGGGGAACCACCTCCCACAGCTGCTCCACAAGGGTCTGAAGGGGAAGCCGTGGCCTCACATGCTGCTTGGAGGGTGATAGCAAAGGGGAGAGAGATTGACTGTGGTCTGGTGGTGTCTGGGACTTATCTCCTTCTCTCTCCTTGAATAAGCCATAGGCTGGCATATTACCAAACAAAATGACGAATTCCACCAGGGGGCACAAGCTCACATATCTCAGGGGACAAGTATATTATCTGATGCAGAATTAGTGAACCACACAGATAGAGGATACACATCATAGAAAACAGAAGATATAAGAAAAGTTATTGGCAATATGAAATAGGAAATGACACAAAACAAAAAAAAGAAGAAATAGTAGATATATAAATAGTAATTCAAAAAACCATTACAGATGGGATGAATCCTGTTATGTGTACAACTGAAGGATGAAGTGGTGAGTGGAGAGATCAGCGGGGAGCTCTCTCTCAGGAAAGATAAACAAGAAAAAATATAAATGACAGTGAAGGAATAGGAGGATTAAATATAATGGCCATTATCCAGATACGCAGGTCCCAGAAGAAGAGAAAAGTAAAGATGGAGAGGAAGAAGTCTTGGAAGAAATAATGGAGATACATTTATCCAGATTAAAGAAAGATGACCGGGCTGGCCCGGTGGCGCACTGCTATAGTGCGGCGCTTGGGAAGCGCAGCGGCGCTCCTGCCGAGGGTTCGGATCCCACATACAGACCGGTTCCCGCTCACTGGCTGAGCGAGGGGTGGGTGCAGCACCGAGGGTTGCGATCCTGTTGCCGGTCCCGGTCCGGTACAGGAGCGACACTGAGGGTTGTGATCCATTGCCAGACACGAAAAAAGACAAAAAGAAAAAAAAAAAAGGAATGAGAATAACAAACTATAGAGAGAGTTTGTCAAACCAAGAGCACCAAACCTAGACAATGTGAGTGAAAATGAAGACTACCCAAGATGAAAGAAGAAAATAGTAAAAGCCCCCAGAGAGAAAGAACAGATTATTCATGAAAGAACGAGATTCTATTTGACATCAAATTTCTCAATAGAAACAGTGGATGCAGTAAATGATATAGCAATATTTTTTAAATTTTAAGGGAAAAAACATTGAATCTGGAATTTTAAATCCAGCCAAATTTGTATGTAAATGTGAGGGTGTAATAACAACATGCTCAGGCATACAAGGCTCAGAAGGTTTATCACATGAAGATTCACAATAAATATGCTTTGGGAGGAAGTGCTAGAATAAAAAGAGAAACCTAAAGGAGATGCCACAGGACATGTGGAAGCAAGGGCAACCAAATAACTCTGTAAAGTTTTTTATGGTCCTTTTAAAAAGCTATGACCAAGAAAAGAAAGAAGCTATATATCCATAATAATCCAGAATTAAATTTCTAGATAATATCAGCATTATGGGAGGAAAGGCAACTAAGATTCTTGGTATGGGGGAAGGCATAAATATTGCTAAGTTTATGTATTCCTCTTGATTTCCCAAACTTGCTGCTTTGCCTCACACAGGGTGATGGAGATGCAAAAAGGATTACTCAAAGCCCATTTCTTCTGAGCAGTGAGACATGCTGAAGGGGTTAAATTCCCAGAACCCTCAAGAGAGAGGCATTCCTCCTTGGGAAATTAACACCAAACTGGGGTTCTGTCTCAGTATTTATTCTCCAGGCCAGAAAGTTACAGAAAAGGAACATAGGTGGAGTTATGGCTAAGTATAGTTTAACAATAAAGGCTGGTAACATCAGTGAGATAACAAAGTGACATTCCATAATGCAGTTTGCAAAAGGTTAAGTCGATCCACCAACAAATGCTTCTTCTAAGGCTGGCCAGTGGCTCACTCACGAGAGTGCGGTGCTGATAACACCAAGGCCACGGGTTCAGATCCTATATAGGGATGGCTGGTTGGCTCACTGGCTGAGCGTGGTGCTGACAACACCAAGCCAAGGGTTGAGATCTCCTTACCGGTCATCTTTTTAAAAAGAAAAAAAAGCTTCTTCTTAGCAAACATTTTCTTTCCCTACAGCAATTTCCTTAGTATGTTTACATAACAATCAAGTAATGTTAATCAATGACATCTACCCTTTAAGCCAGCAATTTTGCTGTGTTACAATTCTATATCTACAACAGAGACTTTAGCCTGGGGGAGTTTCCTGTCTTTTGCAAGACAGGAAACATTGTAATTTTTTTTTTTTTTTTAAAGATGACCAGTAAGGGGATCTTAACCCTTGACTTGGTGTTGTCAGCACCATGCTCACCCAGTGAGCTAACCAGCCATCCCTATATGGGATCCGAACCCGGGGCCTTGGTGTTATCAGCACCACACTCTCCCAAGTGAGCCACGGGCCGGCCCAACATTGTAATTTTAAAAGGTTAGGTTATACCTGAAACTACAGAGCTTTGGAGACTAGGCCCTGTGAAATATATTTGCTTAATAAATGTTAGTATACTCCACATAAACTTATCAATATATCATTCCCCTGCCAAGTCTCTAGGTTAAGAGCAACTATCATAAGAACAAAATTAGAATGTATAACTTTTAAACTCACAGAAGAAAATTCAATCCATCCAACAGAAAGCAGGAAGTGTGTGTGTGGGGGGGTGGGAATCAAGGAAAATAAAATAATGCAGAAGACCAAATCCTAACACAACAGTTGTCGGGCCTCCCTGAGCCAGAGGCCGACAAAACCGAGCGGGAAGAGACCCCGGTCCAGCCGGGGGTCCCTTGTGGGGCTGAGCGGGATGATGAGTGTCGCTGGCACGGCCCTTCCCCCCCAGGACCTTCCCCCCCGGGGGCCGGGAAAGAACACAACCAAGCCAGGGGGGGGGC
>NW_007728597.1:249853-269388 GCF_000696425.1 Galeopterus variegatus | reverse complement strand
TGCAGTTAAGAAAAGAACCACTGCTTTTAAGAGAGGAAAGAAGCATCATGCAGATAAGAAAGAAAAACATGATCAAACTTGAATTCTTTCTGGAGCCACCTTAAAGCCAAGAAAACTGCAAATCAAAAATCAATTGAATAAAAGCAAGGGGGCCTTCTACCACCGATAAGGCCAGAGTAACTGCATAAAAGTTTTTGAGGGGTGGACTTTATTCCTTGATAAGGGGGAAAGATCACAACAGAGGCCCCCAATCTACCTCCATCAGTGAATATGGTGGAGCTCCCCTAGCGTCAGGCTTGTGAGGCCGGGGTGGAAAGCACATGGCTGAAATGGTGGGAAAGATCCCAAGGGGGGGGATTTAAAAAGGATAGGGTGAGGTGGTGGGGAGGCTTTACGCGAATACGGAACTAAAGTTGCTGAATCACTGGGACCCGGAAGGGCGAGGCTGGCAGCTATGTGCCGTTGAGCGCTAGTGAAATGGTGGCCGCGGAGCGCATGAAATGGCGCCCGTGCGCGTCAGGGCGCATGCGTGCAAAGTTATGCCCAACAAACAGTAATTACAATAAATGTAAATGGGTTACATTCACCAATTGAAACACAGAAAAGGTCCGGTTAGATTTCTTTTTAAAGATCTAACAATAATGTCTCAAGAGTATTTGTCAAGGTAAGCTCATCTATGTTGTGACAACAAATAAACACTGAAATCTCTGTGGCTTAACAAAATAAAAGTTTATTTCTCATCCATATCACAGTCTAATGCAGGCTGAGCTGTAATCCTGGGTGACTCTCCTCCAGGCAGCAACTCAGGGAGCCAAGTGTTTTTCATCTGTGGTTCTGCTGTACTTCAGGGCTGTCTTGGGATCCTCATCAATCTCTGAGCCAAAGAATAAAGAGGGTGACAAGTACTGAGGAGGACAGTGTGAGACATTTATAGCCATTCCCAGAAGTGGTATACATTACTTCTGCCCACATTCCATTGTCCAGAATTCAGTCACAAAGCCTCAACCTCCCTGCAAGTCAGTCTGGGAAATGTCATTTTTTTGGAATTCCCAGAAAGAGTAAATGGGATTGGTGGACATATATCCAGTTTATTCCACATGCATTTAAAATAAAAGGTATAACTGTCTTCATTCATAGATGACATGATTATTTATGTGGAAAATCCTACAGAATCTATAAAACAACTAGAATAAGTGAGCATAGCCAAAAAGTCACAGATCACAGGGTCTATATACTAAAATCAATGGTAAGTTTATATACTAGCAACAAAGATTGTAAAATGAAATTTAAAAAACAACTCCAGGGCTTGCTGTTTAGCTCAGTTAGTTAGAGTGTGGTGTCCATAACACTGAGGTCCAGGGTCCATCCCTGCTACTGGCCAGCCACAAAAAAAAAAAAAAAAAGCTGAGAAAGGTTACTAAAATCAATAAGGTCATGTAATACAGAGTCCATTTAAAAAAAAAATTTTTGGCAGCTGGCCAATATGGGGATCCAAACCCTTGACCCTGGTGTTACCAGCACCACACTTTCCCAAGTGAGCTGACTGGCCAGCCCTGGAGTCCATATTTTAAAAAATCAATTGCACTAGTGCATGCCAGCAATAAAAAATGAAAAATTTTATTTTATTTTATTTTATTTATTTATTTTTTTTTTCCTTTTTGTCTTTTTTACTGACCGGTAATGGGATCACAACCCTCAGTGTCACGCCCGTACCGGGGACCGGCAATGGAGTCGCAACCCTCGGTGTCACGCCTGCACCGCGCTCAACCAGTGAGCGGACCAGTCTCTATATGGGATCCGAACCCTCGGTTGGAGCGCCGCCGCGCTCCCAAGCGCCGCACTCTACCAACTGTGCCACCGAGCCAGCCCTTTTTTTTTTAAAGATGACCAGTAAGGGGATCTTAACCCTTGACTTGGTGTTGTCAGCACCACGCTCAGCCAGTGAGCTAACCGGCCATCCCTATATGGGATCCGAACCTGTGGCCTTGGTGGTATCAGCACCAAACTCTCCCAAGTGAGCCACGGGCCGGCCCAGCTAAAGAATATTTTGAGGAAAACTTATAGCATTAAATATATTTATCAGGAAACAAAAATGGCTAAAAATAAATCAGCAAATCATTGAAATCACCAAGTTGGGAAAAGAATAACAGAGCAAATTGTAAGAAATAATAAAGATAGGAGAAAAACAGGAATCCAGGACCAAAGGAGAGCAGAAAAGACTAATGAAATAAAAAGCTTATTCTTCATATAAGAACATAATTTTGTGGCAAAATTAATCAAGGAAAAAGAGAAGGGGTGAATAGCTTTTTCTTACAAGTTATTCCAGATAGCAGAAAAAGGGAAAAGCTTTTTCGAAAATGTTATAAGGATAGTATAATTGTGATTTCTAAATCAGATAGGGACAAAACAAGAAAAGAAAATTACATGCTCATTTTGCTGAGCATAGATGTTAAAGTCCTAAACAAAATACGTAACATTATATTAAAAATAATACATCATGACCAAGTAGCGTTTATTCTGGAATTTACTAGAAAAATTATCAATATAATTCTCCAAACGAATAAAAATAAAGGAGGAACAGCATGTGATAACATCAAGCAAAGTAGAAGAAGCATTTGATAAGATTTGTTGCCCACTGAAGATACAAACTCTTACTAAACTAGGAGGAGAAAGGAAGTTCTTGAACTTGATGCAGGTCCCATGCCAAGAATCTATAGCAAATATTCTACACAATGACCCTCAGCTCCCAGCCCAGACACCCTGGCCAAGGGGGTGGCCAGCCAGAGCCACGAGGGGGGGAGGTAGGAGAACAGGAAACCTTGTTCACTCGTGCCCATGACGCCACGAATGAAACAAGACATCACGGGCCGGCCTGTGGCTCACTTGGGAGAGTGCGGTGCTGATAACACCAAGGCCATGGGTTCGGATCCCATATAGGGATGACCGGTTAGCTCACTTGGGAGAGCGTGGTGCTGACAACACCAAGTCAAGGGTTAAGATCCCCTTACCGGTCATCCTTTAAAAAAAAAAAGAAACAAGACATCACTATCTAACCTAACACTGGAGGTCCTGGTCATAGTGCACTGAATTATGTCCCCCAAAACTCCCTGAAGCTTGAATTGTGTCCCCCAAGTTTTATGTATTAGAAACTTAGCCCCCACTGTGATGTTAAGAGGGTGGGAAATCCTATTATGGTGACTGAAAGGTGGAGCCTTGAAGAGGTGATTGGATTGTAGGACTGTGCAGTAGTGAATGGATTAAAAATGGTGGTCAGAGGCGTGGTTCTGATGGTTTTAAAAGAGGAGAGTCTGTCTGTCTGTCTCTCTCTTGCTTTCTTTGCTTCCATCATCTTGCAATGTGAGACCCCTGGGTCACTGTTGCCACCAGATGGACTTTGGACTTCCCGGCCTCAGAAACTGTAAGCAATAAATTTCACTTTCTTTATAAATCACCCAGTCTCAGGTATTTTGTTATAAGCAACATAAATGGACTAATAAGAAAATTGGTACCAGAGAAGTGGGGCGTTGCTTATAACAAATACTTGAAAATGTGGAAGCAGCTTTGGAACTGGTTGTTGAGAAGAGGCTGGAGGAATTTTGAGGGACAGGCTAGAAAAAGCCTAGAGCTGGTGAAAGTTTAGAAGACAAGAAAACCAGGGAAAGTTTTAGACACTGGTTAAATGGTGGTGAACAGAATGCTTATAGAAATATGGACTGTAAAGACCCTTCTAAGGAGGTCTCAGATAGAAATAAGAAGGATTTTATCAGAAACTGGGGCAAAGATCACCCTTGCTGTGAACTGGCAAAGAGCTTGGCTGCATTGTGTCCATGCCCTAGGAATTTGTGGAAGTTGGAACTTAAGAGTCGTGAACCAAGGGCCGGCCTGTGGCTCACCTGGGAGAGTGTGGTGCTGATAACACCAAGGCCACGGGTTCGGATCCCATATAGGGATGGCTGGTTGGCTCACTTGGGAGAGCATGGTGCTGACAACACCAAGTCAAGGGTTAAGATCTCGTTACCAGTCATCTTTTTTTTTTTTAAAAAAAAAAGAGTCATGAACCAGAGTATCTGGCGGAAGAAATTTCCAAGCAGCAAAGCATTAAGGAAGCTGCATGGCTACTTGCAACAACCTACACTGAGTTATGGTGGCAAAAGCATGACATAAAGCCAGATTTTAAAAGGGAAGCAGAGTGGAAAGATTTAGAAAATTTGCAGCCTGGCCGTGTGGTAGAGAAGCAGAGGGCATTTTCAGAAGAAAAATTCAATGGTACTAAGAAGATTAACTCAAAAGAAAGGGATTATCACGAGAAGGGGAAAGGGCCCTGAAGGCACTGCAGAAGCTTCTGGGGCCAACCCTTCCATTTCAGGCCCACAGGACTAGGGAGACAGAATGGTCTTGGGGAACAGGCCCGAGGCACCCTTCACAACCTCACTGCTCAGGGATACCTCGGGAAGCTGCTTCCAGCACCAGCACTCCAACTGCTTTGGCTGCAGCAGCCATTGCTAAATTGGCCCCAGGTGTGGCTGGACCTGCAGCTTTGGAAAATACAAGCTGGAAGCCTTGGTGGTATCCACATGGTGTTAGGTCTGCAGGCTTGGAGAATGCTAGAGCTGTGGAGCCTTGGGAACATCCACCCCAATTTCAGAGTGAAATAGAGCCCCCTACACCCTCATAACATATGCTGTCTGCTTCTGTAGAATTGCTTGCTTAACCTAAGTAACTCCATTTTGCCCCATCTCACCAGCAGACTAACCCCCCTTCTGCATAAGAAACCGTTGACTTTCTCATAGAAACAAAAAACAATTGCATAGAAACGGGAGCCATACACAGTGAATTATTACATGGGAACAGGAACCATACACCATGAAAACGTGTACGCTTGGTTGCTTGAGCGGCTCATTCTCGGCCTCCGTGACCGAGCTCCTCAGCTTGCTTTGTGCACCTGGACAAACCCGCGTGCCAACGGGATGTAGTTTTTGCCTTTAAAAACCCCACAAGACCAAAGACTGGGGCCGCTCTTCCTTGGTTGTTCCTGGGGAGATGGTCGCTGGCCAGCTGGAGTGAATAACCTGCCCTTTTCTGCACGAGTGGAGTGTAAGTGCATTTCTTGTGGGAGGGGGCCTCACAACAAGAGGATGTATGGAAAAGTCTGGGGGCCCAGGAAGAGATCTGTCACAGGGGTGGAGTCACCACAGACAACCTCCACTAGAGCAATGCCAAGTGGAAACATAGGGTTGGAATTGCAGCAGAGAAACCCCATCAGCACGATGTCTAGTGGAGCCATGAGAGCGGGACTGCCATGGAGACCCCAGACCTGTGGAGTTAGCAGAGTGCAATGCCAGCCTGAGAGAGCTAAAGCATCACCTGAGACCAGGAAAGCCATAGAAGTAGAGCTGCTTGTGGACTTGAGGACCCAACCCCCACACCAGTGTGCCGAGGACATTGAACATGGAGTCAAGTTACATGATTTACCAGCTTTAAGATTCAATGCATGTCCTGCTGGGTTTTGGACTTGTTTGCGACCTGTTACCCCTTTCTTTTGGACTATTTCTCCCTTTTGAAACGGGAATATGTACCCTGTGCTTGTCCCACCATCGTATCTTGGAAGTAGATAACTTGTATTGATTTCACAGATGGTACTTTGAACTTTGGGCTCTTGAGTTGAAACAAGTTAAGACTTTAGGGATCAAATGAATGCATTTGCATGTGAAAAGGACATGAGTTTTGGGGGGCCAGGGGCAGAATGTAGTGGATTGAATTATGTCCCCCCAAAACTCCCTAAAGCTTGAGTTGTGTTCCCCAAGTTTTACATATTAGGAACTTGGCCCCCACTGTGACTGTTAAGAGGGTGCGAAATCCTATTATGGTAACTGAAAGGTGGAGCCTTGAAGAGGTGATTGGATTGTAGGACTGTGCAGTAGTGAATGGATTAAAAATGGTGGCCAGGGTTGTGGTTATGAGGGATTTAAAAGAAGAGGAGAGTCTGTCTTTCTCTCTGCTCTGTCTGCTTCCACCATCTTGCAATGTGAGATCCCTGGGTCACTGTCACCACCAGATGGACTTCGGACTTCCCAGCCTCAAAAACTGTAAGCAATAAATTTCGTTTTCTTTATAAGTCACTGAGTCTCAGGTATTTTGTTATAAGCAACATAAACTGACGAATACCCTGGTCGATGTGATAAAGAGAGAAATAAAGAAAAGGTGAATGGATTAGAAGGGAGATGATAAAATTCTCGTTATTTGAAGATGATACAATCATTTATCTAGAAGGACCATTGGAATCAACGACAAATTATTAGAACCAGTAAGAGATATCAGCAACACTGCTCGATACAAACCTAGAAAACCAATAGTATCTCTAGTATTTCTCTCCATTTCCAATACCCAGCTGAAACAGAAAATTATTCATAGCACCAAGATAGAGAGTACCTGGGATCCATAAGAATAGGTAAGACGTTTTGGTAGAAAAACTTAATAAAGGACAGGGAAGCGGCCGGCCCGTGGCTCACTCGGGAGAGTGCGGTGCTGATAACACCAAGGCCACGGGTTCGGATCCTATATAGGGATGGTCGGTTCGCTCACTAGGTGAGCATGGTGCTGACAACACCAAGTCAAGGGTTAAGATCCCCTTACTGGTCATCTTTAAAAAAAAAAAAAGGACAGGGAAGAGGATCTGAATAAATAGAGAAATATACCGTAATGGAGGGTCATGTTGGATGACTAGGTGTAAAGATGCGCACTCTCTCCACATTAATCTCTAAATGGAATGAATTCTAATCAAAATTCCAGTTAGACTTTCTCGGGAATTTACTATAACATTTTTATAGATGAATAAAAATCCGCAAAATAAATAAGAAAAAAAAAAAAGAAAGAAAGCTGGAGGGTGAGCTTTTCCCTAACAGATTTATAAAACCATAGTAATAAAAATACCCCTAAACTGTGCAGCTGGCACAGGCGCAGGCAGGTAGACTATGAATGGAAGAGAACAGAGAGGCGACAGGCCCACTGGGTATCTAGGGGAACTTAACATGTGCTAAGTCAGATGGTTCAGTAGACGGTGTTGGAGAAGATGGCTCCTTACGTGTCGAAAATAAAACTGGATTTCTACCTAACAGCACATACAACAGTGGTCAATAGATAGTTTAATGCTGCAGATGAGAAGATAAAAAAAGTTAATAGAACATAATATAGGAGAATATTGCTGTGATCCAGAGCAATAACCAGAGATACGTTTGTCATTTTGGTTTTTTTGGCAGCTGGCCAGACATCTGAGCTCTTGACCTTGGAGTCATCACTGAACTTTAACCAACGGACCTAACCAGCCTGACCAGAATGGAGAGCTGAGAAGGGGACAGTTACCCAGGCTAGGGCAGTGACAGGCAGGGGGCGGGAGTGGGAGGGAGAAACACAGCCACGGCCACCCCCTCCCCCGCTTTCATCGCCCAGACCCAAGGCCTGACCTACACAGGAAAGACTGAGGAGAGAAAGGCCAGAGCAGAAGGAAGGTGCAGGGACAAGCAGCCAGGGCAGAGGACGGGCGGGAGGTCGGGCTGGCCTCGGCAGGCCCAGAGCAGGAGGCCTCTGTGTTGCCTGTGAGATTGCGTGTGTGTGTGTGTGTGTGTGTGTGTGTGTGTGGTGTGTGTGTGTGTAAATTTTTAAATGAAGTTTCAAAAGCACAAAACATAAGCACCCACCACAATCACGCCCCGGCAAGAAAACAAACAAATGAACAAACAAAAAAACCTCGATTAATTTGATCACATTAAAATTAAGGTGTTTTGTTTAATGAAGGACACCCTTGGCAGAGTTAAGACTTGGCAGAATAGGGCCGGCCCAGTGGCGCACTGCTACAGTGCGCCGCTTGGGAGCGCAGCGGCGCTCCCGCCGAGGGTTCGGATCCCAAGTACAGACCGGGTCCCACTCACTGGCTGAGCGAGGTGCGGGAGCGACGCCGAGGGTTGCGATCCTGTTGCCGGTCCCGGTCCGGTACGGGCGCGACACTGAGGGTTGTGATCCGTTGCCAGACACGAAAAAAGACAAAAAAAAAGGGGGGGGGGGAAAGACTTGGCAGAACAGGAGAAAGTGTCTGTAACATCCAAAACCAACAACAGATTAATACCTAGAATAAATGAAGTTCTCCTGCAAAACAACAGAAAGCAGGCAGTGAACCCACAGAAAATGGTCCAAGGATATGGACAGGCAATTTCCAGAAGAGGAAAGCAAAATGCAATAAGCCCAGGAGCTGGTGATCAAACTCCTCAGTAATGAGGGAGGGGATGTGGGTAGAGGAGTGCGACACCAGCTGGGTGTGTGGCAGATCAAGGGTTTGCATACCAGGCGTGCAGCAGTTCTACCCTGGGGCATACATCCCAACACACTGGCCACTGCAGGAAGTGGACTGGAATGTGGGGACAAAGGGAACACATTAACTACATGCATACAAAGAAGAGGGGAAACCTGCCCAGACCAGCGGGATAATGGACTAGGAACAGAAGAGCACATTAATTTTAACCTCACCCCAACACACACACACACACACACACACACACACACGCCTGTGGTCCAGCACACGGTCCTGTGACTGCACTGTGGGAGGCGAGAGGGTCAGGACAAATTTCAATGAACCATGGAAATACCCTAGGGTGCACAGGGCACAAGGTGGAGGGTTGGGGTGGGAAACACTTCAGACAGCCCACTGCAAACAGGGAAGTTGACTTGGGCTAATCAGAACTGACCAGAATGGAGAGCTGAGAAGGAGACAGAGACCAGGGCTAGGGCAGTGACAGGCAGGGGGTGGGAGTGGGAGGGAGAAACACAGCCACGGCCACCCCCTCCCCTGCTTTCATCGCCCAGACCCAAGGCCCGACATACACAGGAAAGACTGAGGAGAGAAAGGCCAGAGCAGAAGGAAGGTGCAGGGACAAGCAGCCAGGGCAGAGAAAGGGCGGGACGTTGGGCTGGCCTTGGCAGGCCCAGAGCAGGAGGCCTCTGTGCTGCCTGTGAGATTGCATGTGTGTGGGGTGTGTGTGTGTATGTGTGCGTGTGTGTGTGTGTGCGTGTGTGTGGTGTGTGCGTGTGTGAATGGGAACCTATGAGAGTGAATAGGTTGTGAGTGTGCAGGAGACTACGTGAGGGTGTGTGCATGTGAGTTTGAGGGTGACAGTGAGCGTGTGTGAGTGTGTATGTGTGTTTTGGGGGCTGGGGGTGTTACCTTTGAAAGGGCTGCAGAATTTGCCGCAGGGAGAGAATGTAGCAGAAAGATAACTGCTCACACTGTTTTTGATATAAAAACGCAATGTTTCTTTGCTTTATTTTTTTCTTTATGTAGCTTGTTGAATATGCAGCATTGAGGACCCGGGAAGGCAAATTCCAGGCTGCTTTTAGCTCAGGTCTAATGAGCAGATTAAGCTCTTCTGGAAGAAAAAGAAGAAAAGAGATTTATGTGTTAAGGGATAAGAGTTTGTTGGCAGGACCCAAGGGAAGAAGTTGGTGAGTGTGTGTGACAGTAAGGGACACAGAGACATTTGAGCCCAGACCCCTGGGGCCAGAACCTGGAGAGTGTTCTCTGGGCCGAGCACACTGCAGATGGCTACCTGGCCCAGCCCTCCTGTGGGTGAGAACTTCACCTGTCTGTCCCCAAACAGTACCTGTTGCTGCCTGTACCACCTCTACCAGTCCAGTCCCAGAGGGTGCCTCCCTGCCATGCTATGCCCATCCCCCACCACTTGACCGTGGTGGGGAGCAGCCCCTATGCCAGCCCTTTGGGCTCCTCTGAGTTTGTGACAGCCCCCCAGGCGAACTCACCAGCTCCACATTGGTGCAGGGCCTCCTCCTCCCAAACCTTTCTTCCTACTCTGCTCAAGGGCACTGCCATCTGCCGGGGGAAAGGGCTGTTTCATGGTCCACATATAAAGTTATCTTACAATTGATGGTGATTCTTCAAGCTTCCTCCCTCTGAAGAATCACTGTAGGGGTGCAGCGGTCAAAGATGAAGAAACAAGGTGTCAGTCCTTGGGATGGGAACCAGCTCTCCTAACTCTAACCCATCACTTGCCTGAGCTCTTGTCTGGGTTTTTCCTCTGCTTATTGGGGACACCCCCCACCCCCAGCAATCCCACAGGTGCCTGGACTCAGGAAGCCCAGCAGGGAAAACAGCACCTCCCCACCTCAATGCTGCCTCTCCTCCCAGGTCTCTAACTCCAGGAAGGAGGGGACCCCTTGGTCTCCCTTGAGGCCTCCTTCTTGCTCAGCCACAGCACCAAGTGCAGAAGCTTCCACTAAGGTGCGTTTGGAGAATTTGCCCAGGGCCCTGCCCAGGCCAGCCCCCTCCTAGGGCCTGCCTCCCCTGCCACCTCGGTCCATTCGGCCATCGCTGCTGAAAGGGAATCACACCTGCTAGCCTACTTGGGCTGTCAAACCCCAAAGACTGTGTGCCAGGAGACCGAAAATTGGGACTAACTTGGTCAAACAACAAACCCAGCCTTAGAGCTGCCAAAGCGGAACTTCAGGACTCCCTCCCATTATCAAGTATTTCCCAACCTGTTCTGTTCCTACAAACTGCCAGGAGCACATGGGAGAGGAGATGTGCAGGTGCCAATGTGACACCAGGCTGGGATTGGGTCACAACTTCCACTCTGACATTAATCCAAATACCACTGATCTTTTTATCTTACATGATAACAAGGTATATAAAGTGTTCCCATCAGAATGGTCAGGGCAATGTGGGCTTGCATACCTGGCTCCTTCCATCCTTCCGGGTACTTCCTTAAATGCCAGCCAAACTACAAACGAGGGCTCCTGCATTTGTAAAGCTGTGTCACACAGACCTGTCAGATGAGAAGTCACAGAGCACCCACTTGTGTATCGCCACTACAAGTTCTTTTCAGCACTGAGGACGTTATTCCCAGGCTTTGTAATTTACGACTTAGAAAAGGCAATCCTGAACCTTTCCATGGTAAGGGAGTTCAGTATCACCATGCTGACACTGGAACACTCTCATCAGAAGTTAATAATTTAGCCTCTGCTGTACTCCAAAATCAGGCCCTGGACACACAGACTGCCCAGCGAGGAAGAGCCTGTTCAATCACTGGCAGCAAAGGCTGCTTCTCTCCTGAACTGGGTAGGACACATGGAGTCCGCCTGGCCCTTTTCAAAAGAGAAGATGAACACTCTCCAGCAGACAGACGCGGCTCAGCTGTGTTACTGGACTGGCCTGCTCCTGGGTCTGGAGGCTGGTTTGATGGGGTTTGGGGAAAGGTGCTTCGATTTGCTCTTTTCTGTTCGTTCATTCACTCTCATTCTCATCTGGACGCGCCACCCCAAGCTCTGGCACCGTGGCATGTTGGGCATTTTGAGCTGAAGGCAGTTGAAAAACAGCAAATGCAGGGACAGGCTTTCTCTGGCCTCCTCCTATCTGCCCGAAGGCAGTTGTTCCCAGAGGAACTCAGCGCGGCCAGTCGCTTCCCAGGATGCGCATGGGCCAGGGACCACAGGCTCTTACCCCAGGAGAGGAGACCAGGAGTCCTCACGAGCCCCAGGACAAACTGTCACGACCTGTCACTTCTCGCATTTACTCCTTTCCTAAAAACCATTAGCTCTCCCCTAAATTGCTGACATCGCCCGCCCCTTTCCCGAGAGGATGCATAAGCTCCCCCCGCTCACCACTTTGGGGTACTCCTTCCTTATTCGCTGTGATGCCTCGGTGCCCCTAATCCCTCGTGACTTTGCTCCTGCTCATCCGCCTGTCGTCCGTGCACTTAGACCCAGCTGCGGGTCCCAGCAGGGCGGAGGCAGAGTCCCGCCCTCCCTGCAGCCGGCGCCTGGGCGGGCGGGTGTCGCGGCGGAAGGGGCGGCAGCTGCGNCCCTCCGCCCTGTGGGTGCAAGCCCGGGCCTCCTTCCCTGCCACCGACCGCTTTGTCATGCCTGGTCCCCTGCTCAATGTTTAGTGAAACATCAGAGGAGTCGCTGTTCCCAGGTCCCCTCCCTGCACTCCGACCCCTCCCCAGGTTGCAGAGGCCGGGTCTCTGCCCCATCCCCACACCCGTGACCTGCCCTCCCCTACTCTGCAGGGCGTGGCGAGGCCATGCGCATGCTGCTGGCCGACCAGGGCCAGAGCTGGAAGGAAGAGGTGGTGTCCTTAGAGACCTGGCAGCAGGGCTCACTCAAGGCCTCCTGTGTGAGTGACCTGTGTGAGGGACCGTGTGAGTGACCTGTGTGACTGACGGGTGGGGGCAGAGGCTGGACCTAAGGGAGCTGGGCCTAGGGTAGTGGGCAGCCAAGCTCAGTGCCCCTCACTGAGCCTTGTCACCCCCAGCTGTATGGGCAGCTCCCCAAGTTCCAGGACGGAGACCTCACCCTGTACCAATCCAATGCCATCCTGCGTCACCTGGGCCGCACCCTCGGTGAGTCCAGGGGTGAGAGAGCACCGCCCTCTGAGCCTCTGCCATGTGTATGGAGCTGCCCCGCAGCTCTCTGGAGTGGAGGAAACGGAGATGCTCAGAGTTCCGCCGCGTGCCCGAGGCCTGGCCCACGCCTGCCTGCAGTCCTCGCCCCAGGCCAGGCTGCCTCCCCCTGAGCTCTGAGCTTGAGCTCTGAGCTTTGTGTCAGGCTCAACTGTTCCCTCCCTCCGCGCACATCCTCTTACCCGCTCGGGCTGCGGCTCACAGACAGCCACGTGGTCTGCCAGCGGGCAGCGGGTGGGTGGCATGTGTCGGTCAGGCGGTCAGTTGTGCTGTCTGCTCCACCGACCCCCAGGGCTCTATGGGAAGGACCAGAAGGAGGCAGCCCTGGTGGACATGGTGAACGACGGCGTGGAGGACCTCCGCAGCAAATACATCGTCCTCATCTACACCAACTACGTGAGATGGGCACCAGGGATGGGCACTGGGGGTGAACGAAGAAAGGGGCTGCTTGTACCCGTACCCCCACTCCTCACGGGGCTCTGGCTGACCCCTCCCTCGGTCAGGGAGCCAGGGCTGGGTCGGGCTCTGTGCTGGGGGCTGGGCGGTATGGGCAAGATGCCCCCCTCACCCTCACTGCCTGGGGGAGAGCCTGCCAAGCAGAAGCAGAGTAGAACGGGAGACGTCCAGCCAGAGGTGGCTCCTGGTGGCCTCGGTCAGGGAGGGCTTCCTGGAGCAGGCAGAGGAGGAGGAAGATCTCTAGCCAGGTTCTGGAAGGAGGTGCTGGCACTTTCAGATGAACAAAGCGTGCAGACACAGAGCACATTTGGGGACCCAGGACCAGATTAGCAGAGGCAGAGCGTGTGTGGTGGGGAGTAGATGGAGATGGGGGAGCAGGGGCAGGCCCAGGTCCTGAAGGCCTTGAACCCACTGGTTTGAGCTCTCCTGAGGGCAGTGGAGGTCATTGAGGAGTCTAAGCAGGGCTGTGTCTGAAGGTGAGGTCTAGAAAGGTCCTCTGGAGGAGCCAGCTCTGAAGCCTTTGCAATAATCTGGAAAGAAATCCTAGCAGGGGTGGAAAGGCTGAGTGGCGTAGAAAAGAATTAGCAGCTGAAATGGGAAGGATGCGATCGTAGCCTGGGTGTCAGGAGCGAGCAGAGGAGCATCCAGGCTCCAGGCTCCAGCCCAGTGGGCAGCGCTGTTCACTGAGATGGGCAAACAGCTTGGGTGGTGTGAGGCTGGGGGGATAATACATGGTGGCATCTCTCTGGCAGGACACAGGCAAGGATGATTATGTGAAGGCACTGCCTGGACACCTGAAGCCTTTTGAGACCCTGCTGTCCCATAACCAGGGAGGCCAGGCCTTCATCGTGGGCAATCAGGTGAGCATCTCGCCCTGTCCTGCCCCTTTTCGCCATCCTCTTATGGAGGGAAACAGTGCGAGCCATTCATTCAGCAAAGTGAGGCAGACCTAGGGAGGGGCTCAGTTTCCGCACCCACTCCCCCACCCCCACCTGACCTGCTCCTGCTGGCTGAGTCCCTGCCACCCCCTGCCCTGCAGATCTCCTTCGCTGACTACAACCTGCTGGATCTGCTGCTGATCCATCAGGTCCTGGCCCCCCGCTGCCTGGACACATTTCCCCTGCTCTCGGCCTATGTGGCACGCCTCAGCGCCCGGCCCAAGATCAAGGCCTTCCTGGCCTCCCCTGAGCACGTGAAACGCCCCATCAATGGCAATGGGAAACAGTGAGGGCTTGTGGGACCCTCAGGAGGAGCAGGGGCTGCTTGCCTCCCTTTCCCCAGGACCAATAAAATTTCCAAGAGGGAAACTGTGCTGTGAGCATGTTTCTTGGGAAGGGGGCTCTGGGACCCTCAACCGTCAAGTTGGGGGGAGGGGTAGGGCAGAGGACCAGGAAGCTTGAATCCTAAAACACAATCAGTGTCTTCCTGGAGCCCTCAACCCCATCTATATTTAATGAACTTCAGAAACAGGAAAAGAAGCACCAGCCCGTGGCTCACTCGGGAGAGTGCGGTGCTGATAACACCAAGGCCACGGGTTCGGATCCCTATATAGGGATGGCCGGTTCGCTCACCTGGGAGAGCGTGGTGCTGACAACACCAAGTCAAGGGTTAAGATCCCCTTACTGGTCATCTTTAAAAAAAAAAAAAAGAAAAACACATAAAGTTCAGTACAAAGCGCAGGCTGGCTCAAGAGAGTGAGCAGCCGCTTCAAATAAGTTTGATACAAAGTAAGGTATGCACACCTCAGCCAGCCAAGTGCAGGTTGTCTCCAGGAAAGTGAGCAGCAAGCCTGTCTGCGCTGCGATTTGGTTTTATGGCTTCTCCATCTAATAAATTTTCAGCTAAGGGGGTGGCTCCCAGTTATGTAACATTTAGTCTTCAACATGCTCAGTCGGTCTCTTCCTGGAGCATGTTCATCGATCAGACCCTATCACATGTACCAGGCATATTCAAGAATATTCTGTGCTCTCTATTGAGCATGCCCAGCCACTGGATTTGCATAAGCCAACCCCTTGTGGTCTCATTTTCCCTGTGTTGGTGCTGAAAATAGGTCTAACTTGCAATAGTGACTTTCCTCCAGGGGAGAGCTCAGAAGAGGGGGCCTGAGACCTCAGGGAGTGGCTAGAAATCCAGAGGCATGTCCTGAAACCTGAACCCAGGGAAACTGAGCACCTTCTATATCATTATGGAAAGGTCTAGTTGGATAGCATTCAGTCCATCCATTAAACACAGTCATGCACTGCATAACGACTTTTTGGTCAATGATGGACTATGTATATAATGGTGATAATAATATGGTATTTTTACTGTACCTGTTCTAAGCTTAGATACAGAAAAACTTGCCGTTATGTTACAATTGCCTACAGTATTCAATACAGTAACATGCTGTACAGGTTTGTAGCCTAGGAGCCGTCAGCTATACCATATAGCCTAGGTCTGTAGTAGGTTATAGCATGTAGGTTTGTGTAAGTACACTGTATGATGCTTGCACAATAATAAAATGATTTTTCATTATTTCATTAATGACACATTTCTCAGAATGTATCCTCATCGTTAAGCAATGCATCACTTTACAATCACCAAACAGTGGGGACAGCCCCACATATGGGCCAGAAAAACCACAGGTAATGCTTTGAAAGCCATTTCTAAAGTGTTTTCTACCTGCATTGAGTGGTCAATCATCCAGACCTGCAGACAAAAGAAAGATGAATCTGTTACTGATTTCAAAGCCCACTTGGAGACTGTTTCCTTAGGGCATTCCAGTCAACCCAACCATCTATATCTGCCATCTTTGTAAATGGACTCTCTCCTGGGGGCTGGGGGAACAGATAGGGGAGGAAGCTACAGCTTTAGCTAAGTTAGCTGGACATTTTTTTTTTTTTTTTTTAAAGATGACCGGTAAGGGGATCTTAACCCTTGACTTGGTGTTGTCAGCACCACGCTCAGCCAGTGAGCGAACCAGCCATCCCTATGTGGGATCCGAACCCGGGGCCTTGGTGTTATCAGCACCGCACTCTCCCGAGTGAGCCACAGGCCGGCCCTAGCTGGACATTTTGAAAGGATCTTAGAACAAGATAAGTATATTAGTCCGTTTTCATTGCTTATAACAAAGTGCACTGAACTGGGTGATTTATAAAGAAAAATGAAATTAATTGCTTATAGTTTCTGAGTCTGGGAAGTCCAAAGTCCATCTGGTGGTGGCGACAGTGACCCAGGGGCCTCACATTGCAAGATGGTAGAAGCAGAGAGAACAGAGAGCAAGACAAACTCTTCTTTTAAAGCTCTCAGAACCACGCCCCTGACCACCTTTTTTTTTTTTTTTTTAAAGATGACTGGTAAAGGGATCTTAACCTTGACTTGGTGTTGTCAGCACCACACTCTCCCAAGTGAGCCACGGGCCTGCCCCCCAGACCACCATTTTTAATCCATTCACTACTGTGCAGTCCTACAATCCAATCACCTCTTCAAGGCTCCACCTTTCAATTACCAAAATAGGATTTCCCACCCTCTTAAACAGTCACAGTGGGGCTTAGTTTCTAATACATAAAACTTGGGGGACACAATTCAAGCTTCCATGAGTTTTGGGGGGACATAATTCAATCCACTACAATAAGAAACAAAGGCTTCCAAATTAATGGCCTTGAAATTACAGCCACTCCAGGGCAACCAAAAACTGAGAATGACCTTTGAACTTCTAATAAATCACTCTTAAATCAGCAGTTTATCTGTTTCTGTCTTCGTATGTACAAGGGTACTTCAAAAAGTTTGAGGAGAAATAGAATTAAGAGATAATATGGATCTTTTCATGTGTTAGGTTTGGTGAGACAGAGAAAAGGGAGAGAGAGAGAGAGAGAGCCAGGCACTATTTCAGCCAAGAAGCTTTATTCACCAGCATGGAGGGGAGACCGAGTTAGATCAGCTCCCCTGAACAAAGGAAAGCAGGGGTTTATAAGCCTTTGAGGGTTCTGGCAGAGTAATGGGCAATTTCAAAATCAGTGGTATGCAAGGTAACAAAGCCCTTGTGGTCCACAAACATCTGCTCAGTTAGGGCATAGGCTTCTGATTAGTGTCACCACTATATCAGTACAAGGCGTTCCAGCCCCAAGTCTGCTACTGCAGCCCACAAGATGTTTCTTTGATAACGGTTATGTTTACCCCTTCCCAGGAGAGACATTTCACTGACCAGTTCCCAGAGCAGAAAAGGGAAAGGGGAGGGAGAGGGGGCAGAAAGTTGCTTAGCATGGCTGTGCTGATCTTAAGCTGGCCCTGAGGCCTTAATTACCATACACTTTTTGAAGTACTCTCATATGTCTGTATATTATGTATATGTGATATTTTCCAACTAAGCCAATTTATAAAATCCATTAAGGGAGTTCTATTCCAATTGACTTGAGAGAAATGAGCACTTATATAAATGAACTATTTCTTGGGCCAGCCCGTGGCTCACTCGGGAGAGTGCGGTGCTGATAGCACTAAGGCCACGGGTTCGGATCCCATGTAGGGATGGCCGGTTTGCTCACTGGCTGAGCGTGGTGCTGACAACACCAAGTCAAAGGTTAAGATCCCCTTACCGGTCATCTTTAAAAAAAATAAATAAATAAAAAATAAAAAAATAAGTGAACTATTTCTCAAACTCTCAGAAATACAGAAACTGACCCAAATGATTTTTTTTTCATTTGGTGATTTAGGTACATCGTTCCTAAATAAAGCTACTTAAAATTTTTCATAAAACAAAAATAGACCTGTTTTCAGGATTGTCAGTTTTTCCTGGGTTGCTTGTTAGACAAATCTGTGTTATCTCTGCTAGATATTTAAGACCATAAAACAATAAAGTCAACATAAGAGCAAAACGTGCAATAACAATGAATTGCTTGATGCATGTCAGTGTGGAAATGAGAAGAGAGAGAGAAACCATGTTTAACTTTTTCGTTTTTTTGCTTCTGTGATATTTTGAATACTTGCCTAATTTATCAACTAAAATAAAATAACTTAAGATGATGGTTATATTTTCCCTCTGCTCTCTGAGGGTTTGATAACCAAGACTGTGAAATAAACTGACAACAGGAGAAAAGGTGTTACAGATTCACTGTGTGCACAGGGGCGTCACAGGAAAAGTGAATACCCCCCCCCAAAGAAAGAAAAAAACAACAACCAGTGAGATTTAGGGGCATATATACTCTTTCATAGGAGAGGGGAGGGGAATGTAGGCAATTTAGGGGAGAGTAAATAATTTTGGGGAAAAATGAATGGGCCCTCAGAGAATAAATGATAGTCTGTGATGAAGTTTGCTTGGCGTGGTGTTGTCTTTTTTTTTTTAAAGATGACTGGTAAGGGGATCTCAACCCTTGGCTTGGTGTTGTCAGCACCACGCTCAGCCAGTGAGCAAACCGGCCATCCCTATATAGGATCCGAACCCACGGCCTTGGTGTTATCAGCACCGCACTCTCCCGAGTGAGCCACGGGCCGGCCCTGGCGTGGTGTTGACTTCAAGCATCCTCTCCTGTGATAGGCGGTGGTCTTCCCTGGTTGGTGGGCTCCTGGTGGGACTGATGACAGCTGAGTTCATTTGGAGGATGTGTCTTTAGGCAGGTGAGGGGAGTCCAGAGAAAGCTTTTCCCTGCATTTGCTGGTTTTCAAGTGCCTTCAGCTGGAAGAGATCCGTATATCAATATACCAAAGAGGCATAATGTTGGGATGGCATTTCCTGACGTCCTTCTATATCTAGCTTTGTTTAGTGAGTAATGAAATTTTTATGAGCAACTCAAGCATAACTGTTAAGAACAGGTAAATGAGGTAAATGTAAATGGAATAAAAGTTTATAGATTAAATTTTCAAAAGTAATTATGTTTTATAAAATATGGCTATTTGAAAATAGTTTTAAATATATTTTTGGTAACTTGAAACCTTAAAGCTATGTTTTGTTAAATTAAGTAATAGATAGTCATTAAATGTCTAAGTCATTTCCAAGTATGTTATAATACTGAAACATTAATTGTTGAATATACGTTTAAATTAGTATAGTTTGTTTTTATACAGTCTAGAGATGCTAAATATGTTTGGGTCTGTTAATAAACATGAAAGATTATGTTATGAGGAAACATGTGTTTGTAGAAATTATGAAGTGGTGTTCACCTACAGAATGCTGCTATAAAATACTTAACAATGCTTATTAGTTTTTACCAGAAATTAAGATTGCTAAGGATTAAAAGTCTAATTAATATATGGTAATTAAAACTAGAAATAATAAGGGACGGAAACACACCCTATATGAAGAAAGGTTCTAGAGGACATATTAAATGGCTATAAGAAAGTTGTAGGGCTGGCCCGTGGCTCACCTGGGAGAGTGTGGTGCTGATGACACCAAGGCCGCGGGTTCGGATCCCATATAGGGATGGCCGGTTTGCTCACTGGGTGAGCGTGGTGCTGACAACAGCAAGTCAAGGGTTAAGATCCCCTTACCGGTCATCTTTAAAAAAAGAAAAAAAAAAGTTGCAGAAGGTTTGTGAAAAAGAAATTTTGAAAAAAGGAACTTTATGTGCAGCCAAGCTGGCTAAGATTGGATGGATTTATCTATAGGGTTTTATTAATATTAGCTTTAGTGTTAATAGTACAATGATG
>NW_007728597.1:248707-249315 GCF_000696425.1 Galeopterus variegatus | reverse complement strand
TCCCATATAGGGATGGCCGGTTTGCTCACTGGGTGAGCGTGGTGCTGACAACAGCAAGTCAGGGGTTAGGATCCCCTTACCGGTCATCTTTAAAAAAAGAAAAAAAAAAGTTGCAGAAGGTTTGTGAAAAAGAAATTCTGAAAAAAGGAACTTTATGTGCAGCCAAGCTGGCTAAGATTGGATGGATTTATCTATAGGGTTTTATTAATATTAGCTTTAGTGTTAATAGTACAATGATGCGGAACTAGAGTTCAGTCTTCTCTGTTAAAATGGTAAAGTTTTCCTGGAGTGCTGGTCTGAGACTGTGAGGTTTTTCTTTACCCTTTTCAGTGATTTGCCTAAGGGGAAAACAAAAGAGCGATGTTCCTGTTATCAAGCTAATTTCTTGTGCTTTATGTTGTCTTTTATTACATCTTTTGATTTCTTAAGGAAACTGAGTCTTTTTTGAAGATTTTTACAACGACATAACTTTTCTGTGTTTGCCTTTAATTATTTCACAGTAATCACAGACCCTGTCTCATCAGGTGTTATAACGTTTTGATATATATATATATATATATATATATATATTTTTTTTTTTTTTTTTAAAGATGACCGGTAAGGGGATC
>NW_007728597.1:246363-247296 GCF_000696425.1 Galeopterus variegatus | reverse complement strand
TTTAACTTTTCTCCCTACCTGATCCCTCCAAAATTCAGAAACTATTAGTGAGCATTCTTTTATTTTTTTTTTCTGACCGGTAAGGGGACCACAACCCTCAACATGGTGTGGTCTACACCATGCTCAGCCAGTGAGCACACCGGCCATCCCTATATAGGATCTGAACCCGCGGCCTCGGCGCTCCCAGTACCGCAATCTCCCAAGTGAGCCAGGGGGTCGGCCCCTTATTTTCGTGGCAATATAATTATTTGCATAAGTTCAATAAGAATCTGTTCTCTTCATAAGAGGATATGATTGGAAACATTAGTTATATTACCAGGACTTTGGTTGGAATGTCATATTTGAAAATGTACATGGAATACCTGGCTTCAGGGGCTCCCATCTTTATGGTGAGTAAATTGTAGGCCTAGGAACCTTAAGATATTCACCCAAAATTCACCCAAATCTGTAGGTGTCACATATGCAGCCTGATGGCAAGTCCTTCATGGGTTTCCTAGTCCTTTTATTTTTTGGTGTCTGGCCAGTAACAGGAATCGAAGCATGGATCTTGGTGTTACTAAACAACTGCACTAACTGGCCAGCCCAGCTTCTTAGTCTCGAGAGTTTTTTTAAAAAATGAAACTAAGATTTCTTGTAATAAGCTCCAGCACCTTTGTGGTCATTCCCTATTCTTGCTGCAATTATGTAAATAATCAGGCCGTCTTTAATGAGACTAGACCTATTTTACAAACAAATTGGTCTTATTGTGATTATCTGCAATTATTTGTAGAAATTATCTATAGAAATGGGGGTGACTGTAGGGAAAAAAATTATGCTTCATAAGAAAACTATAGTACATCTGTTATTAGATTGTAGCCCTATTTATTGTTTTTCAGTTTTTTTTTTCCTTTTTGTCTTTTTTACTGACCGGTAACGGGATCGCAACCCTCGGTG
>NW_007728597.1:243710-245371 GCF_000696425.1 Galeopterus variegatus | reverse complement strand
GACAACACCAAGTCAAGGGTTAAGATCCCCTTACCAGTCATCTTTTAAAAAAAAAAAAAACCCCAGACCCAGAGACTGCGTTTATAGTTTGTTCTAGTCATTAACTTTTGTTTTTCTTTTGTTTCCATTGTTAAAAAATTCTAATTGGGGCCATTAGACTGGGTGGCTCTGGCACTTTAAATTCCTATGTAAACAACCCAAAAGCCCAGTGTCAACCATAAGATGAAACTAGACACTGTACCATTCACCAACTAACCCTGAACTATGGACCTTCCACCACAACCAATCACAATGTTTTTTTTTGTCTTGTGTCTGTGAACACTTTATAAAAATGTCCCCTCGTGCCCCTCCCAGAGGGTGCTAGTCTGGTGCTGTCTGGTACTACCCTGATTTATGAAGCACTGATTGCTCGGAAAAACTCTTTAAAATTTAAATGTGGTTAAGTTTATCTTCTAACAGAACACTGAGATGAACAGGGAAGCCTACTGTAGGAGTACTGGTGTTGGCAATTATTATTAATTTTTTGGCTTTGTCAATTAAGGTGGCAGCTTTTGTCAACTAGGCAGGTGTGGGGGCATGCCTGCTGCCACGGGGTCCAATTGACATGAGACATACCAGGGTACTTCAAAAAGTTCATGGAAAGATACATGTTATCTTTGAATGCTACAGGACCATTCTGAGAGGCAAAAGACTGTCCTACAATACCTGCTGCGATCCAATTATTTTTATGGCAATATAGATGAAAGGGTTTGTCAAAATTAGATAAATTGAGAGCAGGGGGTGTGGACAGTGTCAATGTTAAGGCTTCAAGGACGTTAATGCCAGGAAATGGGCTCTGAGATAGTATCTGGGCAAAGAGTGTTACCGACAGGCCAGGCTGGGCTTAAACAAATCACCTGAAAGTCCAAAAGTTGGTGCAAGGATTGGAAGGTTTATTCAGATTACTGGTACTCAACTAAATGTCTAACCAAGCAAACAAAGAGAAAAGAGGAGCAGTGGAGTCCAGTTTAGCCTAGTCCCAATCGGCGGGGCCAGCCTATTCCATTAACAGTAATTGATAAAAGCAGTTCTCCCCACTGTTTTTAGCATAAAGAAAAGTATCAACTAGATTTAAACCAGAAAAGCAAAGCATAGCCGGGAGCCCTCCAGGGTGCACCTAGACAGACGTGGATACAAGCCAACCAAACAGAAGAGGGCTCAGAAAATCAGAGAAAGGTAAAGAGAATAAAGCTCTGCCTTGTCAGAATTTAGGCCAGGGACTCCAGGAGAGATCTACCAGCAGCAGAGACATGGGAGCAAAATAGTCCCAGTGGCCACTTGCCTCTTGCAGATGGAGCCTTCTCTGGTGCCCAAAGCTTTCCAATTTTTTTGCCAATGATTAAATTAGGCTCTCGGATTCCAAAATCATAGAAATGAACAGTGTACCCAACAGTAAAGCAAGCAACGCTTTATTAAAAGATGAGATATGGGCCAGCCCAGTGGCGCACTCGGTAGAGTGAGGTGCTTGGGAGCGCGGCGGCGCTCCCGCTGAGGGTTCGGATCCCATATAGAGACCGGTCTGCTCACTGGTTGAGCATGGTGCAGGCGCGACACTGAGGGTTGCGATCCCATTACCGGTCACGAAAAAAGACAAAAAGAAAAAAAAAAAAAAGATGAGATAG
>NW_007728597.1:238313-242710 GCF_000696425.1 Galeopterus variegatus | reverse complement strand
AAAAAAAAAAAAAAAAAAAAAAAAAAAAAAAGATGAGATAGATTTATGCATAAGGGGGGTAGCGACAGTAAAGCTAGCCCCAGGGGGGAGCTGTCCAGGGTCTTTTATAGGGAAAGGAGTTAAGGGGTACAGGCCAGCGTCACTGGAGGCGGTCCATTCTGTTCTTCCTGGTTGCATCATGGGCTCATGCTCAGTAGGCAGTGGTGTTCATCATTGTCACCCCAGGAGGGTCATTGTAGGAGTCACCTTGATGCTTTGTGCACAGGTGGGAATTCCTAAATGGGTCTTAAGGTTAGTCTGTAACTCTTACAATTAGAGTAAACAAGCCTTGGGGAGGGGTTTTGCAACTCAGTAAATATCTGTTTCCTCTCTTATCTTAGTCTAATTTGTCGGGGCAGCCCATGGGGTAATCATTTGTCCTGTGTGTCTAATGACTGAGGAGTGGAAAAATAACAAAGTGTCCTCTGCAGGGAAAATGGAGTCAGTTTTGTTCACAGGCCTAGACTTACTCTGTTTCAAGAGCATACAGAAGTTTAGCAAGGCAGCAAAATTAGGAATGCCTTGGTGGCAATGACTAGCTTCCCCTAGAAATGTGTGCAGCTGTTTTTTCATTTTGGGGAGAAGGATGGATAAAATTGAGGCTAGGAATTTTAGAGTGAGGTTTTGAATGCCCTAATGTCAGTAACAGCTGATTGCATGCACTGCAGCTTAGATCTGTACAGCCTTGTTTCAGCTACTGCCTTTAGGGGAGTGAGGGAATCTATGGGAGCAGTTGCCTAGTTCAGTTACAATGTAAAGGGTCAGCAACATACTAAGTTGGCTTTAAGGATGTGAGAATACATGTGGGGTGTGGGGAAAATAGGATAATTTAGTCAGGCTCCCTTGGCTCAGGTCTGGTTGGGGGTTGAGCAGCACATTTCTTGTAAACAAGTTGTGTATGGGTGCAGTTACTACGCATGTGCGCCAATGTATCTTTTTAGTTAATTGCTTTTGTGTGATCTTCAGTTTGTGAAGCAAGCTGGCCAGCAGAGCTCAAGTCTAAAAATAGAGTATGTTTACTCTGCTGGCAGCTGCTTAGTTTCTCTTTGGACTTTGCCAGTAGCAGTTGAGTTTCTTAGTTTCTCCGTGGACTGCTTAGCTCATAGTGTTGTGTGTGTTGAATAAAGACTCCTCTTTCTTCAATGAAAGCTCCAAGGACTTTTTTGCCTGTTACCTAGCTCATAGACCTGCATATGAAAGGTTTGTGAGTGGGCTCGAGGGATCTGTGAGCTCCAGACCCTAGCCCTAGCTCTACAAGGGGGATTCACAATAGCCCTGAGGTATCCAAGTCCATGTTCATTGTCAGGGCTTTGTAATTTACAAGGTCTGCTGCAGTCTTTGTGGTGGGGTCCAGGTTACATTCACAGGGACATTTCATTCACAGGGGACTGATATGGTAAAAATCCCTACCTACTGCTGGCTTTTTGTCAGATGTCTCAGGATTTCTCTGCTGCAGTAGCCCTGAGCCAGTGAATCCCCTCTTTGTCACCAGAAACTGCAGGTGAGGCAAAATTTTACCTCTACTCTCCTAGGGTTCTTCAGCTGGGCCTGAGAATTAAATTGGCATGGGACAGATCAATAGCAGGAAAACATACAAATTTATTTAATATACATTTTATGTGGCATGGAAGCCTTCATAAAGAAATGAAGACCCAAAGATGGACTTAGTGTTGAACACATATACTGAGTTGGACAAAGAGTAGTGTATTAGTCCATATCTGTTGCTTATAACAGAAATACCTAAAAGTGCATAGAAGAAAACAAGATTCATTGCTTATAGTTTCAGAGGCTGGAAAGTCCAAAGTTCAAGAACACTTCCGGTGAAGTCCTTGGTGGTGGTAACAGTGACACAGGGATATCACATGGCAGAATATGGTGAGGCAGAGAGAGAAAACTTCTCATGAACTCTTCTTTTATTTATTTTTTATTTTTTTTATTTTTTATTTTTTTCCTTTTTGTCTTTTTTACTGACCGGTAACGGGATCACAACCCTCGGTGTCGCGCCCGTACCGGGGACCAGCAATGGGATCGCAACCCTTGGTGTTGCGCCCACACCGCGCTCAGCCAGTGAGCGGGAACCGGTCTCCACATGGGATGCGAACCCTCGGCGGGAGCGCCGCCACAGTCCCAAGCGGCGCACTCTCCAGTGCGCCACCGGGCCGGCCCATGAACTCTTCTTTTAAAGCCCTCAGAACCACGCCCATGACCACCACTAAACCATTCACTATGGCAGGGTCCCCACAATCTAATCACCTCTTCAAGGCCCCACCTTTTGATTACCGTAATAGGATTTCCCACCCTCTTAACACTGTCACAGTGGGGACCAAGCCTCCAACACATTTAACTTTGGAGAGACACAATCCAATTCACCGCAAGTAGTAAATTTTGAAAAGGTACCAAGGCAAAGGGGCTTGGGCGACGGTAGTTAATTGGGTCTCAGAGAAGTGATGAGGAAGATGAGGGTTCATTTAATAAGGACAGATTTCCCTTGGCCTCCACATCCCATCCTTGATGATAAGAATGATATTTTCCCTCTGGTATAGGGAGGGCATCTTTTACATGGGAATTTCATCTCCTGCTTTTAAGAATGAGAGGGAAGGTCAGAGTGACTTTCTTTTTTTTTTTAAAAAAAAAAAGATGACCGGTAAGGGGATCTCAACCCTTGGCTTGGTGTTGTCAGCACCACGCTCAGCCAGTGAGCAAACCGGCCATCCATATATGGGATCCGAACCCATGGCCTTGGTGTTATCAGCACCGCACTCTACCGAGTGAGCCACGGGCTGGCCCCAGAGTGACTTTCTTGAACCTGCTCTTTCTCAAGTGTCTGATCCAAAATAGTCAATGTGCCAGGGCAGCTTATTTTGGGGTTGCATGTTCTTAATTCACTCAATATTCACATACATACATACATACATACATACATACATGAGGAGATTTATTTTTATTTATTTATTTATTTTTTTAAAAGATGACTGGTAAGGGGATCTTAACCCTTGACTTGGTGTTGTCAACACCACGCTCACCCAGTGAGCAACCGGCCATCCCTATATGGGATCCGAACCCGTGGCCTTGGTGTTATCAGCACCGCACTCTACCGAGTGAGCCACGGGCTGGCCCCAGAGTGACTTTCTTGAACCTGCTTATACTTCCCTCTGTGTAACCGAGACAGAAAAAAGAGAAAGAAATAATGCACTCAAGGTAACATCAATAAGGCCTTGATGGACTGCTGCCCATCAGGGGAGCTGCAGCCCCGATTCAAAATCAGCCTTTCTAGGGCCAGCCCATGGCTCACTCAGTAGAGTGCGGTGCTAATAACACCAAGGCCCCGGGTTCAGATCCCACATGGGGATGGCCGGTTCGCTCACTGGCTGAGCGTGGTGCTGACAACACCAAGTCAAGGGTTAAGATCCCCTTACCGGTCATCTTTTAAAAAAAATAAAAATAAAAATAAAAAAATAAAAAGCAAAACAAAACAAAACAAAATCAGCCTTTCTTTCTATTGACAAGACAAGGAAGTTTCACAAGAAAAATCAGTTGATTCAATCATCAAAGAAGGACATAAAAACAGGCAGTGTTACAGAAGGGAATTATAGCTAAGTATGGCTTTAGACAACTAAAACTAGTAATAGTAGTAAATCAACAATGTGACATTCCAGAATGCAATTTGTAAAAAGCTAAGTCGATCCACCAACAAACAGCTTGTCCTTAGTAAACATTTTCTTTTCCACATACTTTCTACAGTGATTTCCTTAGCATATTTAAACAGCATTCAAGCAGTTTCCTTAATATACCTTAAGAACAATCAGTAGGTTAAATAGTCAATAGTCATTCAAGCTGGAATCAAACCAGCAACCTAAAACAGTAAGTACACAATCCCATCCCTAAACAGTGATTAGAATTGATTAGATGGCTTTTGCCAAACTTATCTGTGGACTTTCATCCCCTACTCAAGAGCCTTTTGGCTCATTCATGCATTACCTAAAAATTCTATTTTAAGATCAAAGGAGAATCAAGATTTCTAACCCACTACATTTCCCCCTTTATTGTTATTATAAAAATCGGAAGTGATGAAGGAGTCGGAGTCAAAGGTGCTCTGATGAAGAACAGTCAGCATTACTTCAGCTTGATGAATCTGTTGGAACATGGAACATAANACCCGTGGCCTTGGTGTTATCAGCACCGCACTCTACCGAGTGAGCCACGGGCCGGCCCCATGAGGAGATTTATTACAAGGTATTGGCTCATGGAATTATGGAGGCTGAGAAGTCCCACAATCTGCCATCTGCAATCCGGAGGCCCAGGAAGGCCAGTAGTGTAGTTGGAAGTCCAAGAGCCAGAAAGCTGATGGTGTCAACTGT
>NW_007728597.1:235716-236501 GCF_000696425.1 Galeopterus variegatus | reverse complement strand
TGGGTAGGATTAAGCCAATAGGCCAAATCATTTAAATGATTAATAGTAATCTTTTGAGTTTCTTCTTGAAGCTGTGTCATTTGTTGTTGAAGTTTGATTACTAAGTTTTGAATATCTCCACGTAAATCAGAACGACAAGCTCCATTTAAAAGTTTCTGTACATCTTTCCATGCAGTGGAGGAATTAAAAGGAATAGAAGTTACAGACATGGAGTGATATCCTGCATCACTATAAACATATGAGAAATATTAAGATTAGAGATATTAAAGTGTAGGGGAGGTGGCAAATATATATGGATCAAAACTTAGCCAATGGTAACATTAGCTATCCAACATAATTTATTTTTTGTAAAATTATTTGAATGGCAAGAGACCCAATTAAAGTCCAGACCACTTCCAATAGCAATCCAGGGGTGAGAACAAGCAGGAATATTGGGTTTAGGATGATTGTTTTTCCATTTAGAATTTTTACTAACTCCTGTAGTTTGAATAAACGTTTGATGTTTCACAGCTATAATACAATTAAAAGTGTAAAAATATGATTTATATACCATGGTGGTTGAAAAGGAATGTAAAAGTTGCTAGCAGTAAAATTAGTACTATAATTGATTTTGTAAACTTGTAGTGGACCGGGAGACCTCTAGTGTAAGCAGTGTCATTAGATGAAGAGGAGGCTCTGAATCACCCCAAGTAAGCAGTTCAAAAATGAGAGGCTTTAAAACATGGGTCCAGGGGCCGGCCCGGTGGTGCACTGCTACAGTGCGCCTCTTGGGAGTGCGGTGGCGC
>NW_007728597.1:233358-234029 GCF_000696425.1 Galeopterus variegatus | reverse complement strand
GGGCCGGCCCTACCGGTCATCTTTTAAAAAAAAAAAAAAAAGAAAAGAAACCTGTCTGTGATTCCCTTACTGGGATGCATCTCCCTTACTAGGGACTCCCTTGCTGGGATGCGTTGGATGTCCTTTTCTTCTCCAAGGCTTAGCAGGTCAGTCTCTGATCCGTGGAGAATGCCTCACACAGGGTACCACTTTGTTACACTTCCTTCTGCGTAACCAAGATTGAAAAAAAGAGAAAGAAAGAATTCACTCACGGTAGCATCAATGAGGCATGGAGGGACTGCCACCCACCAGGGGAGCAGCAGCTCTGATTCAAAATCAGCCTTTCTTTTTATCGACAAGACAAGGAAGTTTCACAAGAAAAATCAGTTGATTCAATCATCAAAGAAGGACATAAAAACAGGCAGTGTTACAGAAGGGAATTATAGCTAAGTATAGCTTTAGACAACTAAAACTAGTAATAGTTGTAAAATTAACAATGTGACATTCCAGAATGCAATTTGTAAGAAGCTAAGTCGATCCACCAACAAACAGCTTGCCCTTAGTAAACAATTTCTTTTCCACATCCTTCCTACAGCAATTTCTTTAGCATATTTAAACAGCATTCAAGCAATTCCTTAACATATCTTAAGAACAATCAGTAGGTTAAATAGTCAATAGTCATTCAAGCTGGA
>NW_007728597.1:229563-232633 GCF_000696425.1 Galeopterus variegatus | reverse complement strand
CCAAGTCAAGGGTTAAGATCCCCTTACCGGTCATCTTTAAAAAAAAAAAAAAAAAAATCCTATTCTAAGATCAAAGGAGAATCAAGATTTCTAACCCACTACAGTCAACTGCAGTATGGGTTGAAGGCCTAAGAACCAGAATCACTGAGGGCAGGAGAAGATTGATGTCCCAGCGCAGTCAGGCAGAGTTCATGCACCCTTCCTCCATCGTTTTGTTCTATTCGGGCCCTTGACTGATTGGATGATGCCCACCCACATTGGGGAGGGCCATCTGCTTTACTCAGTCCACTGATTCAAATGCTAATCTCTTCTGGAAATACCTTCACAGACACACCAGGAAACAATGTTTGGCCAGCTATCTGGGCATCCCGTGGCCCAGCCAAGTTGACACATAAAATTAACCATCACAACTGGACAACCCAGGTGGCTCTCCCATTGCCTCCTCTCACTGTCCAGTTTGCTAAAGGATGCAGTCAGGCAAACAGATAAGCCCAGCTTGGGTGAACTGGTGTTGGGGTGTCCATGTGGGAGGCCCAAGTGAAGCAGAGGCATTGGGATGTGGGCATGTCAGGGCAGGAGGGTCTAGAAGATCAGGACTGGAGGGACCAGGAGGACCAGACCTCAGCACTCCCAGGAACAGCCGGAGGGGAAGAGCCATGGGAATCCCTTTCGGTGCAGCCTGGAAGAGCAAAGACACTTCTCTGCAGGGCCTTGCCCAGATCAGATCCTCTTACCACTGGCCCTAAGGGGGACCCCCACATACAGGAAACCCTGAGGAAATCAACCTCTATTCCTTCACTTCTGAGACAACTCATTATAGTAGGTTGAAACCTTCCAGGAAATGTCACCCAGGTCCAGGGAGGAAGCATTTGTGTCCTGGCTGAGGTCCTGCCCAGGTGCTGTAGGGGTCGTGGGGTCAGCCAGAGGAATGCCCATGGCCGAGTCCACATCCAGAGACACAACGCTGGAGCAATCTGTGGTGTCAAAGCAATCATGGCTCGAGCACCAGGGTGGAATGTTTGAACACCCTTGGGGAGCTCTGGGTGCATAGAGCAGCTGGGGGCAGTACCAGGCACTGCCCAGGAGGCTGGGAAAGTGGGTCAGAGGCTGGAAATGGCATTGCAGGTGAAAGGCCTTTGGATTCAGGGAGTGTGGATCAAAACTAAAAATGCACATATCCTTGCCCCACCAACAGCTGCAAATAGTGTAATAAAATATCTTGCAAATAGTGATAATAAAAATAATTGCTAACACTTATTGAGTACCTGCCTACTTCATGTCAGGCATTATGTTAAATGTTTTACATATACACCTAAATTACCTTATTTAATCCTCATCACCCTTGAGGTAGGTTCTATTATCCCTGTTTATGGATGAAGAAACTGAGTCACAAAAAGTTTAAGTAGCTTGCTCATGTGTAAATTGAGGCACAAACAACATTGTTCATTGTATCACTGTAATTGCAATAGACTGAAAACAGCACAAATGGCTATTGACAGGTGGCTAAGTGTCTGAGCGTGAGCTAATAGTATAATGACCACCAAACTAAGAAGGTATCCTGAGACCAAAACCCAAGCAGTCAACTCCAAATAGCTTACACACAGTTTATTATTATTACTTATGGGTGGTTGCAGGGACCAGGCAGAGTATCGATCCATCTGAGTGCTGTGCATCTGCTTTCTCTGCAACCTCAGGGAGGAGGAGTTGGAGATTATCAGGGACTTAGGGACAAAAGCAGAGCTATGCCAAAGAGAGAAAGGGTGAGGAAGTGGAAGTTTGTCAGGTGCCTCACGGTCTCCTGTTGCTTATCTTTGGGGTGGCTGGCGTTAGTCCCCTTATCTTACACAAGCATAGCATTCTGATATTTTATCTTCCTCAGTTGCTAAACAACCTGTGCAGGGAAAAGATTGTTACTACTAGGGCCGGCCTGTAGCTCACTCAGGAGAGTGCGGTGCTGATAACACCAAGGCCACGGGTTCGGATCCCATATAGGGGTGGCCGGTTCGCTCACTGGCTGAGCGTGGTGCTGACAACACCAAGCCAAGGGTTAAGATCCCCTTACTGGTTATCTTTAAAAAAAAAAAAAAAAAAAAAGGGGGCTGGCCCGGAGGGTGGTGCACTGCTACAGTGCGCTGCTTGGGAAGCGCGGCGGCACTCCCACCGAGGGTTCGGATCCCACATACAGACCGGCCGCTCACTGGCTGAGCGANAAAATAAATAAAAATAAAAAATAAATAAATAAATAAAATAAAACATGGGTCCAATAAATATTATTACTTACAGAAGGCTGAACAGAAAGGAAAAGCCTATATGTTATGAAACAGGCATGTTACCTCCGGATCTTAGGAATTTATAGTTACGTGATTTTGGAGTTCTGGGATTGGATTTGTTCTCGCATGGTGTCACAGTATAGGGCAAACGGCCTTTGCTGGTATCCAAAGGTGGCTTGTAGGAGAAAGAACAGAAGACCCTCTGCCCCATATTAACAATTTAACAGGTTTCAACTATTGTGGTCCCGTTGGTAGGCGGGGGTATAAAACCAAGCATGTAGGTATTTCCTTGGTTGGAAAAGGTACATTAAAGTCTGGATGAGCAATGCCAATGTCATCCACGTAATGATTAATCAAGGCGCCTGGAGGAGCCATACAAGCAGGGCGTGAAGCACAATCTACAAAATCTCACTGTTAGTCATACCTTGAGGGAGGGCTTTTCACTGATATCTTTGTAATGGAGCCCCAGCATCAATGTTAGGTAGGGGAAATGTAAATCTTTTTTATCATAATCATGTAGGGAAATGTTAAATAAACAATCCTTTAAATCTATAATCCAGGCTAGAGCCTGAGGGTGAGTGTAAGCTTGCTCTCCAATTAACATATTTGTACCCTAATGGCTGGGCAGTTTGGTTATTTATTTATTTATTTTTTTAAAAAGATGACCGGTAAGGGGATCTTAACCCTTGACTTGGTGTTGTCAGCACCACGCTCAGCCAGTGAGCAAACCGGCCATCCCTATATAGGATCCGAACCCGTGGCCTTGGTGTTGTCAGCACCGCACTCTCCCGAGTGAGCCA
>NW_007728597.1:224161-228563 GCF_000696425.1 Galeopterus variegatus | reverse complement strand
TGAGGGTTGGGATCCGTTGCCAGTCACGAAAAAAGACAAAAAGGAAAAAAAAAAAAAAAGATTGTTACTACTGAAGTCAGAGCCCCGAAGGCCAGGAGGATGGAGTGAGTTCTGACCAGCATTTCCACACTAAGTACATTGAGGAACACACACACTGGGTGATGCTGCTGTAAAACAGGGCAAGGAGGCCTGCACCGGGCTCTTTCAGAGCACAGGGGGCTGGGGCAACTGCGTGCAGCCTACTTTGCAAGAGACCTTTTTCTATTGCTCATCTGTGGCATATGGAAAAATGACACTTCTCTGTCCCCCTCATAGTGAGGAGGGGCCACATGACATGTTCTGGTTAATGGGCTCCAGCAGAGTGGTGTGAGTCATTTCCAGGAAAAAGCATCCAATTGCCAGTGCAAGAAGCCCCCGCACTACCCTCCCCACACTGCCATGACCAGTGATGTCTTGAATGGTGGAAGCTCTGCCAGCCTGGTCCCGAGTGAGGTCAGCATGGAGCAGAGCCCCCACCAATGCATGACAGACACGTGGGTGTGACTGAGAAATGACCCGTTGTTTTACACTGCTGGCATTTTAGAGTTATTCATTATTGCAGCATAACCTGACCTGTTCTGTCTGATACATCCTTTGTTCTCAGCTCAGGCTGAGGGAATCCAGTCACCTCCCAACTTTGTCCTGCCTTTGAAGTTGGTCAGGGAAGGATATGAGACAGAGAAACACAGCTACGACTTTTGTATAGACCCCCCAAGACTAGGCCCTCTGGCTCCCTAAGACCAAGTCCTGGGAACCGTCAGTGATGGGGAAGAAAATCTCACTTTGGGATGGAGGGGTGGAGGAAGACACCAAGGTGAGCGAGGTGATCAGAGAGAGAAACTAGAAAGCCTAGCTTTCTCCTTGACGTGGACATTTGGCTGCAGGGCTGGAGAAAGTGGACAGACTGATGGGCCCTGGCCAGGTGCCAGAATGCCCTATTCAAGGACTGTGGGCACACAGGTGTTCCTTCTGGGTACAGCACCCACACCTAGAGTTCCTCGCAGGGTGACATTGGTCATTGGGGAGAGTAAAGGATGACTTCAGAGCTAGGACACGCCTGCTCCTTCTGGCTAAATAAGTGTCCTGCAGTTGCCCACCTAGCCCCCTGCATCCCAGAGGCCACCCCCATGGACCACAGAAGGCTTTGGTCTGCCCCCATCTTCTGGCATCAGCTCCTCCCTCAGTTCTCTTTTAGACACTCCACTTCCCCCACAGCTGGTTCTAGCTGCCCTCTGTGAAAATATCCAAAGACCAACCACACAAGAGCAAACAGGCTATTTATTCTGAGCTTGCTATAACAGGGAGTCAGCCACTGTCACACGTTTGGCAGAGACTCAGAGGCAGGCAGAGGAATAAAAATGCTCTAGATTGGACAAAAGGGAAGGCTCAGTCATGTCCCAGGAGGCTGTGGATGTGAGGTTGCTGGAGGCAGCTCACTAGAAGCGGGCATCCTAGGGGATGGTTCGGGTACGTACTCGGCTTTCTCCAGCTGGTCCTAAGTTGGACGTGGGGACAAACGTGAGGGAAACTGTCCATTATTAATCAAGTCCTGGCCATTCTGTGCTGGTTGTTACAGAAGTTTGGCTTCCTGGCTTGTTCTCAGAGACAGCAATCTGACCTACAGCAAGCTGGCTTTCTGGCTGGTTATTGCAGATAAGGGGTTGGTTTCCTGGGCTGGTTGCTGTGGGTTGTGGGTCTGAAATCTATTTCTACATATGGTCTGGCCATTGTCCACTTGTATACTCAGTGTGTCATTTCTCAGGAGATGTGTGACCCCAGCAATGCCAACTAGAAGCCTTTCCCTTGGGCATTTGAAACTTGAGTGGCGAAACATCCCACAGGGCGAAGGCAGGAGCCCACATATTCTCCTTTGGAGGAACAGCTCCTGGCTGGTTTCTGGACTCCAGGGGAGACTGGACATTTGATCACAGGGCTCCAGGGGAAGCTGCAGCGTGCGTTACCTATCAGAATACCAAGATACAAAGACAGTGAGCCAAACAGCACTGCCTCTAGGGCAGGCAGTAACAGTAGGACCTGCCTGAGCCAACCCTTACCCCCGGGGAAACTGTGTGACTAAGATTGCCAATGTGCCCATATCTGCCACACCTGGGCCTCAAGGGCAGTGCCCACGTCCAGGCCCTTGGAGGCTAAAACCCATGAGCTTGGCTTTCCCAAGGCTCTGCACAGTACAACAGGCTGGCTCCAGTTAAGAGGGGTCCCTGAGAGACCCTGGAGGAGGATGCTCTCTAGGGGCTGAACTTCAAGTGGCATTCCTCACTGTGCCACTTGCCAGTGACATAGCAGGTGCTCGGTTTCCCTGGGGTCGGGTTTCAGGACATGCATCTGGGTTTCCAGCCTTTCCCTGAGGTCTCAGGCCCCCTCTTCTGGGCTCTGGAGGAAAGTTATTGCTGCCAGTTAGACCCATTTTCAGCACCATCACAGGGGAAATGAGACCACAGGGGGCTGGCTTATGCAAATCGAGTGGCTGGGCATGCTCGGTAGAGAGCACAGAATATTCTTGAATATGCCCGGTGCCTGTGATAGGGTCTGACCAATGAACATGCTCCAGGAAGAGACTGACTGAGCGTGTGCAAGATTAAATGTTACATTAACTGGGAACCACCCCCCTTAACTGAATATTCATTAGATGGAGAAACTATAAAAGCTGAATTGCAGCCCAAGGCGGGGTGGTTGCTCACTTTCCTGGAAGCCACCTGCACTTTGTGGCTGAGGTGTGTACACTACACTTTATTTCTAACTTATTTTCAGCAAGTGGCTGCTCACTCTCGAGCCAGCCTACGCTCTGTACTAAGCTTTAATTATGTTTTTCTTGCCTTTGTGTTAGACTTGATGTCTGAATTGAACTTACTTGTGAGTTAAACTTGGTGTGGTCCCTGCTCAGTCTCTGGAGCTAGGCTGCACTCTTTCTGTATGTATCTGTCACATTAAACCTGTTCTCACTTTCTACCTGTGACTTTGTCCTTGAATTTTTTCCTGTGGTGGAGCGAAGACCCTGGTAAGAGGTCTGGGTAGGTTGAGGCCGACTATGGGGCCCCCTAGACTGTACCTCTGACTTCACCAGGAAAGTAAGAAGGCCACAGTCCGCATCCACAGTTCTGGGAAGAGGCGAGGCTGGGAGATTGGCATTAGGATTGTTGGTGAAAATATTAAAGGAAGGGGCATGGGGTGGCCCTTGCACATAAATGCCCATGTCCTGTGGGAATGCTGGCCCAGAGGACCCTGCTTCAGAAGAGGGCTCCTAACAATCAGGGGTACCGAGGACCCATCAGGAGACTGTCGCCGTGTCCTCCTTCCCAGGCCCACCCAGTGCTCATTCAGTGGGTTTTGCGGCATCTATTAACTGCCCAACAAACTTGCTGCTTCGATCACCGTTTATCTGCTCATGATCTGGGAAAGGAACGCAGGCAGGGCACATGGGTGGCCGCAGGCAGGGCACATGGGTGGCCGCAGGCAGGGCACATGGGTGGCCGCAGGGGGGGCGCCTGGGTGGCCGCGTGCAGCGTGCAGCGTGAGCTGGACGCGACCCCTGGGCTGCATCCAGTTAAAGCCACTGGGAAGGTCCGCACCCCCTACCAGCCCCGACCCGCCAGCTCCGCCTCCGGAGCACGCGCAGTCCGGTTACTGCCCAGGTGGGAAGTGGAGATGTCCTCTCGCGAGAAGTGAAACTTACACTGGGTGCCCAGTGACCACTTGTGCCCTGAGGTTTATAAGCCCTTCTCTCAAAAACAACTTCCAGTCAGCTTTCCTGAGCTCTCCTAATGCGACAAATGTCAACGGACAGCAAATAAATGCCAAGTATTTCAGAGAAACGTCTAATATGAAAGGATTCAATAAGGAGAAGAAAAAAAGGCATTCAGAGAAGAGTACACAGAGAATGTCCAGGCTGCACACGCACAGAAACCTCAAGTGAAGGG
The DNA here is from genome assembly GCF_000696425.1 of Galeopterus variegatus. Classification (NCBI taxonomy): domain Eukaryota; kingdom Metazoa; phylum Chordata; class Mammalia; order Dermoptera; family Cynocephalidae; genus Galeopterus; species Galeopterus variegatus. The sequence continues at coordinate 224,589 of NW_007728597.1, read as the reverse complement.
GCTGGCTGGTGAGCTCCCCTGGTTAGAGCGCGGCGTTGCTAACACCAAGGTCAAGAGGTCAGATCCCCTTACCAGCCAGCCCCTATCCCTACCCCCCCCCAGGTCAAGAGGTCAGATCCCCTTACCAGCCAGCCCCTATCCCTACCCACCCCCAAAAAAGAAACTTCAAATAAACTTTAACCATCTTCAGGGAGATAATAAAAGATATGACATCCAGAGTATAAGAAAGGGAGGCTATTAAAAATAACACTTGGGGGCCAGCCTGTGGCTCACTCGGGAGAGTGCGGTGCTGATAACACCAAGGCCCCGGGTTCGGATCCCATATAGGGATGGCTGGTTGGCTCACTGGCTGAGCGTGGTGCTGACAACACCAAGTCAAGGGTTAAGATCCCCTTACTGGTCATCTTTTTTTTTTTTTTTTTGTCTTT